>NC_142699.1:28974407-29281647 GCF_029339155.1 Prunus mume | reverse complement strand
CTTGCAAGTCTAGTGAGACAACTGATATAAGGTCGGATGCAAATAGTGATATGAAAAAATGTGCTAGAGACACTGGTACCAAGAAATGTGGATGCCCATTCTTGTTAAAAGGTGTCAATATTGGTGATGGGGATGATTGGAAGTTGGAGGTGGTTTGTGGAGTACACAACCATCCTATTTCAGAGTATCTTCAAGGTCATTCATTTGTGGGGCGACTTACTGAAGAGAAGAATGCCTTATTGGTGGACATGTCTAAGAGTTTGGTGAAACCCAGAGATATTTTGGTCACCATTAAAGATAGAGATGCAATGAATGTTTCAACTATGAAGACAATATACAATGCTAGGATCCGAAATAGAACCAAAGAATTTGCTGGGAGAACCCAAATGCAACAATTGCTTACTAAGTTATCCGAACACAATTATATTGAGTAGCATAGGACATCTGGTGATATTGTAACTGACCTGTTTTGGACACACCCCATTAATATTGATATTTTGCGCGCATTTCCACATGTACTTATCATGGATTGCACCTATAAGACTAATAGGTATCGTTTCCCACTATTGCAAATTGTGGGGGTGACATATACTAATATGACATTCTCTGTTGCGTATGTGTATATAAATGCCGAGAAGGAAGACAATTACACATGAGCATTGACTGCGTTGAGGAGTTTGTTGGATGATAATTGTCTTCCTGGTGTTATTGTCATCGATCGAGAGTTAGCACTCATGAATTCTATTACGTCTATATTTCCGAAAGCACAACATTTATTATGTAGATGACATATTAACAAAGGAGTGTTGGCAAACTGCAAGAAGTTATTTGGGACCCTCAAATAATGGAAGCAATTTAATGAGGATTGGAATACTTTGGTTGGTTCAGAAACGGAGGAGGAATATTGGCGTTGTTTGCGACAGATTGAGTCTAAGTTCAGTGAATTTCAAAAAGCTCTTGAATACATACATGAAAATTGGTTAAATCCATTTAAGGATAGGTTTGTGGCCGCATGGACAGACACTTGTATGCATCTTGGATCGACGATCTCAAATAGGTAAGTATTTTAGTCAACTTTTGATATGTTAATTTGAAAATTTATTTTGCTTTAGGAAAATTTATTATTGTTATCAACAGAGCGGAAAGTGCACATGCAAAGTTGAAGCGACAGCTCCGCTCAAGCCAACTTAACTTTGAGAGATCATGGGTAACTATACACTCATTGTTAGAGCTAGAGCACATAGAGATTAAGGCATCTTTTGAAAAGAGTCGATGTTTTATTCAACATAGGTTCAGGCATCCGGAGTTGAGAGAGTTAGTAGGTTTTGTCTCTATAAAGGCTTTGAGTGTAATTGTGTGCGAGTTAGAAAGGTAAATTCAGTTTACTTATTGCATGTACATATATGGTTTACAGAGTTAACATTGTAATTTTTTTGCAATCAGGTTAGAGACAGATGGGGTGGATGCTTTATCATGTGGTTGTGCTATTCGTCGAACCCACCAATTACCATGTGCACATGAAATTGCGGAGTATAGAGAGCATGGTGTACCAATACCACTTGATGTCGTGCATTCACATTGGAGGAAATTAGATATCATCAATATAGGAAACAGTAGTCATGGCACAACTTCACCAGGAAGGTCACAACTACAAAGATTCAATATGTGGTATGAACAACAAAATGGTGAGAAGAAGAGACAAGCCCACATGACACTGGAGGAGCTAATGAACCCTGGTTCTATTGCGCTTACTGAACCAAAAGAGAAGTTGAAGACCAAAGGGAGACCGCGAAAAGTCGACACTTCTACTCGTCGTTTGCCATATGCATTTGAGATTGCTAAAGCCTCCATTGCTCTACCTAAAAATAAACCAAAGCAAAGCCTCACTGCCTCACTCAAAATAAAACCGAAGAAAAGTACCATTGCAGTGCCAAAAAAAAGAAACATGGTTGCTTCTAGTTCCATGTTGTCTAATCCAAAAAAATTTAAGGTATGTAATACAAATGTTTTATTTTACAATGTGTTATTACCATATAACTAATATTTTGTTTTATTTTCAGCTCTATAAGCCTCGCGAAAACCAATCAGCGTTCGATACATATATGCATATAGAGAAATTCCCAAGAGGAGCAACCGCTGCACCAGACATAGGAATGCCTAAAATAGATGACACATCATCCAATGTGATGGTCATCTCACCGAAAGACATGTGAAAGATGTTCGTTTCGGGATGCCACCTCTTAAACAAATGTAGATACAACAATCTTATCAGCATTCCGATAAGAACACCTAATAAGGTGCTCTAATCCAGATCTCTGAATGTACCCTTTAAATATACCATTATTTGGATTACCCTACCAATTCCACTCACGAAGGGTAGATGTTTTCGACATGCACCTAAGGGGCTCACGTTCCTAGTTAAACAAAACAAAAAGGTTAGTTACCATGAACCAGACTTATATTCTACCTTCTATTGTCACAGTAAAACGACTTACCTTGTTATTCCAAATTGCAGCTGCTATGCGAGTTTTAAAACTCGTAAGTAAAGATGGATCAATGGAACCTACTCGAGATGGCTCAGTAGGCTCGACACGTACCTCAACATTACTATCCTGAGTAGTAGCTACATCTTCAACCTCTGCGTCAACATTATCTGAATCAGTAGGAACTACATCTTCAACCTCTGTAGTATCCTCAATGTGATCTTGGGGAGCCGCTCTCTGTCTCTCGCTAAGGCCGTGGGACGCTGTCTATTAGATCGGTATGATGAAGCTTCAGAGTACCCCTGCGAATCCTCTTCATATCTAAAAATAAACAATATTAAGTACACACTCAGAACGTATTCGGTACATAATCACAAAACGGAAATAAATTCGGTGGACAATCACTTAAAAAGAATACATATTCGGTGGAGTACCACTGAAAAACCGAAAGAAATTCGGTGGAGTCCCCGAAAAATAGAAATTTTGGTGGACTACCACCAAACAAGGTAATACAATTTGGTGGTAACCCACCGAAAGTACAGTTCAATTCGGTGGACTACCACGAAGCAATGTAATCATTTCGGTGGCAATCCACCGAAACTAGAATCCATTTTCGTAAAACCAGGTTCGAACTACCCAGAACCTTGAAATCAAAATCAAAATCAATATCAGACTTTGGCTTTTCAAAAGTGAATCGGGTTTGCAGAGATGGAGATGGGTGTGATGGTTCTGTTTCAGAGATGGTTCGGGTTTGCTGGAGGCAATGGCAAAGGGCTTCTTCGATGGTGAGCAAAGATCTGTGATGGCAAAGGGATGAGTTCTTTGATGTTCTGCGATGGAGGCGATGGCAAAGGGCTTCTTCGATGGTTCTGCGATGGAGGTTGGTGTAAATGGGATGGGGTGTGCGATGGGGTGTGTCTGCAAGATGAGAGAATTTTCGGTGGGGTATGGCTGGATATCGATGGGGTGGGGTTTGATTTCGGATGGGGTGTGGCTGAAAGGGAAGGGGGTTTTCGGTGAGTGGTTAGGGAATGGGGTTTATGAGGGCAATTTAGGGAAAAAAAAGGGTTTAATGAATAATTTGAAATTTTATTAAAATTTAGTGGGGTGTAAAAAATTATGGGGTGTAAAGAGTAATTTATGGGGTTCATATAGAATTTCCCTTTCTTTTTTGTCAAACCCTTTATTAGTGAGTTTTCGTTATTCTCTTCTCGCTAGGGTTCTCTTTTCTCAGAATCTCCAAAATATTGGTTCAGCGTCTGATCAAGGTCACACATCAATGGCTGACAAAACAGCCATTCGTTCCAAAAAAAAACAAAACATAGCAGAACAAGTTGGTCCGAACTTCCAATTGACCCTTCTGAATTGATCTTATCAAAACTGTCCCCAGGAAGCATACTGCGGCTCGAAGCAGTTTGTCGTCCATGGCTTAAGGCCATCAAATACATCTCACGCTCATCGCCGTCCTTCACTTGCTTACCAGAGCCGCCGCTGCTCCTTGCTTTTCAAGACGAAGGCAAAGATGGTGTCGGTTTTTACAGTCTTGAAGGCAAGTTTTACAACATGCCTAAACAGTTATGCGATGGAGATAGTATTTGCATTGGATCCTCTCACGGCTGGCTGCTTTTCTTGAGCAACAAGAAACAACTGCTGCTCTTAAATCCCGTATCTGCAGGGATCCAGCTTCTGCTCCCATCACTTGATACTTTTCTGTATTGCATTGATCCAGTAATTGTTCTCCAGAAGTCTGGGAGACATTGGCGACAAAGGATGCTCAAGGTTGCTGTCTCTTTGCAACCAACCTGCGGCAACAAAAAAAGCATTGGGGTCTTGCTAATGTACAATTACCACGGTTCCATTGATGGGTGTAACTGTCTTGCTTTCTGCACGCCTGCAGATAACAAGTGGACAAAGCTTGCCGGGCAGAAACCGTATGTTGATGTTACGAGCGATCGCAATGGCTTCTATGCCTTAAACGTAGATTACAGCGTTGAAGTCTGGGATTTCACCAATTCCTTGATTCCCATAAAAAAAGTTGGAAATTATCCCAGCTGGTGCCCCCTTGGAACTAAAACTAAATAATTGGTTCCCAAAGCCCTGCATAGCCAAAACTGGGGCAAGTGATCTGTTCTTGGTTCAGAGGATCAGTTCTTTGCCCATCCTTCCGGTTCCATTCATTGTTTATAAGCTCGAATATAATAATCGGGATGGTACATGTACATCTGGATGGACAAAGGTGGAATCCTTTGGCAACCAGGCATTGGTTTTGGGTTCGAATCAGTCCATATTCGTCACACCCCAGGAATTTGATCATGAGAACTCAATCTACTTCACCTATGCACCATCTTATGACACCTGTTTTTTATGCGTGTATAATTTGAGAAGGAAAAACATAAAAAGAGTCAGTGATGATCTTGGATTAACAGGGCTTGAAAAACAAGTTTACTGGCTTGAACCTCGTCTTTTTAGCACTGTGGCTAGCTAGGCTAGTTAGGAACTTGGCGTGATTATTGTTAATCTTTATTGCTAGTTAACTTATAACAGTTTGGCTTTATTTTGTTAACTTTGTGCTCATGTTATAATATGCTTTCTTCGAGTAGTTTAGAAAACCTTGTGGTTTGGTTTGTTCTTTCTAAACTCCCTTGTTTCCATATGTATTTGTTTCTCAACATTTCTTCCTGTAAACTTTACTATTCCTAGTCTCCGTTTCCTTCTTGTCTTTGATCATAAATTGCATCTTCTGCATTTTGAAACCCAACTTTGTCATACTATCCAGAGCCACAGGCATCGTTTGTAATCACTCTTGTATAAGGGTTTAATTGGTGTATATTCCTTTCTTTTGATTGTTTAATACAAGCAACATTTACGAATGGGGATTTAAACACAAGACTTCGGTGCAACCGTGCAGAGGTGAAATGTGACGGCCGGAACCCATCCAATTAAAGTTCATCAAGAAGGCTTCCCAATTGACCCAAACTGGTTGCCAAGCACTCTTAAGCCAACCTAGAAGGTTACTTATTACCTATCTAGCATGCTAAATGCAAAAACTCTGGCATATGAATAAAAATTCTAGACAAACCCAACGTGGCCATACCAAGTCGAAAGCCGCAGACTCGGTTGTGGATTTTTGCCTCCTCAGCTATAGCAATTCAAAGTGCGACACTAGCTTTCAGGATTCCTATTATATCTTGAATCAATCATGTGTAGCTCCACAGTTTGCAGTCACACGAAAGTATAAACTGCTAGATTCTCTATGATACAACCCTTCCCCCTCACCCCCTGGCGGCTATAAAAGAGGGCATCCTAACTCAAGAACCTACAGTGTACTCCAGAACATAACTCGAGCAACCTGTGGCGTATCCCAGACCGCCATAACTTGAGGACCTAAGGTGCACCACAGACCACCATAACTCGAGCACATAAGGTGTACTATAGACCACCAAACAACTAAGAGTACCCCACTAACCAACCATTTTAAACTTTCATATAGACACCTCTGCAATAGAGAAAACAATAAGCAAGACTAATAATGGTTTGAGGTTTCAACCTCAATTCATAAGCAACTAGAGCTCGATGCACATGGAGCACCGAGAAATCGAAATAGCACCTAAGAAATAAGGAATGACAAGAAGTGATTAGACTAAATGGCATAACCACCATGAATGCACAGACACTGAGTCATGACATCATATAATACAGACAAACCTGGATCAAATGCAAAATATGCAAGAGACTGAACAGCATAGACCAAATGCATACGGCATATAGATATGCCAATGTTGCAAAGCAGAACCATAATTCCACGTGGTTACTGCATACAAAGCCAGAATTAGCATGGAAAAAAAGTTCTCAAATGTTGTTCATCACTGAATCATTACCATTGACTCAACAAAACCTTCACATACCCACTTCTCTTTTGCCTTTCCTCACTCTTCTAGACAACCCAAAACAGCTAATACTACACACCATTTGCAAAAGCCCCAAAAAAATAATCCCATTAACACACATAAGCAACCAATTACTTTCTGATTTGGAACAGAAACCACGCAGAGCTTAAAAACGCCAACCAAACAGAACGAAAACCATCCATCATTCACACAGCAATCACATATAGCATAAACACAAACTAAAATCCATATCTATATATAACCAATTTTTCAAAATAACCATCCATCCATTGATACTGCATATACTATTTTGGCCAATTAAAGACGAAACTTCATCCTAGCCGAAACCCTAGAAAACAGAGCAAATCGAAGCAAATCATTACATGGGTTCGATGGAGAAGAAGCTGCGGTTGGTTCAGTTGATGTCGGTGTCGTCGAAATCGTCCTCGAAGGAGTTGAAGAAGTCAGCGTCGGCCAGCTTGTTCTCGCCGATGACACCGTCGGCGAAGCTCTCGAGTGTGTCAACATCGTCAACGTCCATGGCCATGGTGGAGCCCTGGTCGTCCATGTCGCCGAAGAAGTCCATCGGAGTCGGCCTCATGGCTCCAAACCTTCTCTCTCTCGCGGAAGCTATGGCTATGGAGCGCCTCACGTTTTGGTTCTCGGCAGGGGAGCTCGCTTTTTGTCTTGCTACTGGCGACGACATGTCGTTTCCTTCTTATGTTTTTGTACAATTTATCACCGACTCTTTAATTGTAATTTTCTAGTTTTCTTTTCCTTCTAACATCGGTTCAACTTCTAAATGGATTTACTTTGATTTAGTTGGCCTGCGTGACCTCGTGGTTTCCGTCTGTAAGGTTTCGTTTTTCTATAAATAAATAAAAACTTTAAAATGGATCGGAAAAAAAAAACTTTAAAATCGATGATGAACAAAAAATCAGTCAAGAATAATTATACCTGTAAATTTTTAGGAAAATATCCTTGAGCCTCCCCCTCTCTTGATTCTCAAACTCTTCTTCAATGCCCCCTCCTCTATCGAGTTGTTGTTTTCTTATGTAAAAATAGTCACCTGCTCATTATTTATACCAATTTAGGTCTTATTTAAAATAAATAAAAATACCAGGTTAGGTTTTGCAATTATATAGATTTTTTTTTTGGCTAATGTCACTTCGAGTAGAATTTGACAAGAAGTTAATGTGCATGATCGTGATATGAGTAATGTTTTGATGTAACTGAATTCGATGTGGTATGGTGTTACTAATTTCCTCAAATCATTCCAATACATATTATAATTTGAGTGAATACCATCTCAACATGTCGTTTAGTGTTACTATCATGTACAATAACTTTATTACTTTAACATGACTTGAGACAGAAGCCAAAAAGAAATAAGAAACCTTAAGAATCCATGGTGAATGACAAATCCTGTCAGTAATATGTTAAACATTCTTTTTATTTAATATAATGTATGAGTGTGTTGTAGTAGAAAACTATTAAGTAATTAAAAGTATCATACCTGCAAATTTTGTATGAAATTATGCGTCCTCGAGCCTCCCTCCCTTTCTTCTCAAACTCTTTCTTCCTTGTCTCTCTTCTCTGTCTCCTGTTCATTCTCCTCTTTGAGTCGAATGAACCTAAAAGATGGGAACAATATAATTGGTGAAAGAAAGCTACAATTGGTCAACACCACGAGAGTCAAACGGCCACAGATGAATGGAATTGGTAAGCGTAAAATTATAACTTACAGCTAAAAAATTGTAAAGCCTATTTACCCACAAAAATAAAAATAAAAATCGTGTCTAGGGGACAACAAATAATCAACTCATCTTTACTTGTTTAGTATGAAAGTAAAGACCAATGCTTTTTTTTTTCCCCCCAAAGTTATGGAGGGGAAAGAGAGAAACCTTATACTTTCCATGATCACTTGGGAGCGCACAAAAACTTAAGGCCAATCTAACTAACACCCCATTTGTAAAGCTAAAAACCAAATTGAGTTTACCTAAGTTAGTTCTAATGACGTGAGAATGTGGAGTAATGAGTTAGGAATATGATAAATAAAAAACAAAAACAAAATAATAATAAAAACCAAGTTAATAAACTCTAATTGGAATGCAAGGATTATCTAGATCATGCCCCATAAAACCTTTTTTTTTGTCTTTTTTTTTTGTTGTTGGTATTTTTCAATTTGGGGATTCAGTTCGTGTTAGAACTAAAAGCATCTCCAAGGGAGATGTCAAATGCAAAATGTTAAATTTGAATTTGATGGCTTATTTGGCAATTTGATGCTTTGAAAAAAATTTAACTCTACCCTTTACCAAATATCATATTATTTTATTATATTTTAAAAATAAATGGGACTCATATGATGTATAAAGTTTTAAAAGAGAGTAAATGATAGTGGGGTCTATGACTAAAAAATATTTTGATATGTTATTTTTGACATACCTCTTCCAACCTTCAAATTCATGTAGAATTTAACTTGAAGCAATTTTAACCTTCAATTTTATTATTTCATGTCCTGCGATTTGGCATATCGATTGGAGATATTCTAAGTCGTATCCTTTTATACTCATAGAAACCGCTAGTGTAATGTTTTTATTTTCTTTAAAGAAAATAAAAGAAATCGCGGCTTTGAGAAAAAGTTCGGAATTTATTTTTGTGACCGAGAAAGAATTAAAGATTTTTTTTGGGTAATAAAGTTAGAGATGTTTTAATTGGACAAAAGATAACAAGAACGTGGCAAATGGAAGCTCACACCGCCAATGGAGAGCAGTGTCCTCCTTCTCACACAGCCTCATCCATGGCGACCCAAATATTCCTTTCACTCTCTCTTTCAAAACCCACTTCCTTCGTCTCAACCAAGTCGCTCCTACACTCCTAAGTACCGTCGTTGGGATTCCAATGCCGAAACCATTCGGTCCCAAAGATTCGGTTTTAATTTAAGAGACAAAGGCAACAAAGAAGAAGAAGATGATGCTGATGGCGACGAAGAAGAAGAAGAAGACTACAATTACAATGGAAGTAAAGAGAAGAAGAAAAGGCGGTGGTGGTCAGATGATTACTCGGAGACGGAGGAAGGCTCTGGTGGAATCTTGGATGAAGCCATTGATAGTGTCTGGATTCTCAAGGTTCTAACTTTCACTTCATTTTTGGTTATTTGTATAAATTGGGATTTGGGATGTTGCAATTTTTGGTTTGACTTGTCCAAAAAAAAAAAACCCAGATGTTTTAAGTATTAAAATGCATCAATACTTTAGCTGGGTTTTGTTGCATGTTTCAGTGAGAGGAAGCTCTTTCTTTTTTTCTCCCTATTGTCATGATACTTGCATTTCCCATATGTGTGAATGCCCCCATATATCAGGTTCATACTCAAATGATAGAAATCACTGTGAAAAATAGATATTGTGTTCTGTTCTTTGCTATCTTTGGCTGCTTTGGGTTGTATCCAGAGTTAGAAGTTAAACAAAATCCTTCTTAAACAAAAATTTTGTAAGATGAAATATATTTTCTTTTTGGTGGGTGCAGGTGTTCAGATCCTATGGTTGGGCATTTCCAGCTATTATCGTATCTTTGCTGCTCTCTACGGGTGCAAAAGCTTTCCTCATGGCTTTAGCATTCCCCCTTTGTCAGTCAGCATTTTCACTGGCATTTGAGAAGTTGTGGGGAGGAACACAAAGTAGGCCAAAACGCAAGTCCAAGACCAGGAGGAGAAGGAAACCATTTGCCAGCACTGTAGATAACGTTAAAATGGATGAAGAACAAGAAACTAGCAACAAAAAGATGGATTATCAATCTTGGGTAGTAGGCAATGATGTCTCAGTTGATAATAGTGGCCAATATGCATCAGGTCTTGGTGGGTGGGATGATCTTGAAAGAATTGAATCTGCACGGAGGCAATCTCGAAGAAAGCCGATGGGGAAGGGTAAGTTGAGTAAGAGAGAAAGGAAAAGTGACACACCTCTGCTGTTCAGGTTGTTGATTGCTGTTTTTCCATTTTTGGGTTCATGGACAAAGATGTTTTGGTGAATAGAGAATACAAACCAGCAGTCAACCTGGAGAATGACTTTCACTGGTTGGCCTGGAAGTGTAGAGATCAAGCACTACAAGGCTTTTTGCTCCTCTTACATGACATTCGGATCCCGTTTACATCAGTTGAAGCTAAGATCAAGGAATCAAGTTTCAGACAGAGCCAATTTGTGTACATGATGGTTTTCGATGGCATAATTAAGCCATTTTCTTCGTACGTCTAGCTTGGATGCTGAAGCTCTATCAGTATCCATATGCCATCGTATATACTCGAGAGTACAAGTTCATGGTACATTTTGTTCCATACAGTGTAGAATTTGGTATTTATCTCATAAGGAATTTTCTCTTCTTATGGTACAGTTTAGATAACTGCAGAAATTTGTGGTTTACAGTTCCAAGACGAGGTAAATCTAAATATTCTACCTGGAAATGACTTTCATTGGATAATTAAATAAATAAACAAAATAAGCATTTGTTCTCTGTGGGTTGCAAGACAGTGGCACAACTAATCCACATTGACATGGTAAATTTCTTTAATTGATTTTAATCAAAGACAATACATAAACAAATAAAACCTTGACAGAATGTCAAACTACACATGAAAACAAAAAATTGTCAACTTCCTGTACTGTAAACAATGCTAATGCACAAAAAGAAAAAGGAAGGTCTTGTCTTCAAAGGGGATACTGTCATCTTGCAAACAGCTCGACCTTGTTGCAAGCAGATGCAGGATCTTGGAGGCAGTTACAAAATGCCTCCTCATCTTTGGGGAATGAGGTTGGCAAGGGATGGTCTGGAACCACACCAACCTATAAGAAGCAATGTGGGCAAAGTTAATTGAGAGAGTGAGAGCAAGAGAGAGAGAGAACAGAGTTAATTGATAGAGAGAGAGAAGATAGCATCAGACCTTATCAATATCTGTGTGAGCAGGTGTCTCATAACGAGCAACTGTAACAACCAACCCGGAGCCATCAGACAGCTCAAAAACTGACTGAATCTTCCTGCATAGTGGGATGGATGGCTCAAGTCAGGAATGCATGATTATATTTATAGGAACTGTGTAGAGTAAAAAAAAATTTACCCTTTCCCAAATGTGGGCTCTCCAAACAACACCGCACGTTTATTGTCTTTCAATGCCCCAGCTAATATTTCACTTGCACTAGCTGTGCCCTTATTCACCTGATGAAATCTCAGAAGAAACATACACCAATTTTTCACCACACAATTCTTTAAAGATAATGTTTCATGGGAAAGCACATGAAAACACCACTCAATATTAAAATCAGAAAGGGAAATAACAATGAATCCTAGAATTTAAATTACCCACTTTTCAAGAATGTCACATTCTAAAGCAATAAAACATAGATGAAACTATAGCAAGGCTCCCTGTTAATAAGATAAAATATCAAAAATGAAAAAGTGGGTCCACTATTAAACAGTATAGAGAGACAGGCCGGAGCTTGATGACAGATGGTCAAAATGATGACAACTCTGCACCATTAATAATAGCATTTGCAAATGTTTGCCTATGAATCACGGAATATAATTGAACAAATCTAGTTCAGTGTATAATGTATAGAAGTATACCAGCACAGCCAAGGGTTCTGACAGTGCTACTGCTTTGCTTCCATCAGTGTCGTATATATCTCGAACACCACGACTATCACATATATATACAATCACACCTTTGTCCAACCTGGAAGGCAGCATCTAATTGTGAAAACTTAGAATATACTGGACCTGACATAATGCAGCGTAAGCTTAATTTTGAAAGACTAACAATGTCTTTTTAAAAAATAAAAAATAAAAAACCGAAACTCGATTATAGAAGTTTGTGCTGCAGAAATTTGGATCAAACATAATGGATTAGAATATTAATAATCAAAAGACCTCAAGCAATGATGTAGTAATCTGGTTGCTTTAATGGGTTTTCTTCTTAAACATCGTTTGGGTTGAATAATGAGGAAAGAAGCAAGTTTTCTCTTTTTTAACCCTTTATGCAATGTAAGAATCCTAGGCATGTTTCTTACAACTTTTAACTTGAAATTCATTTCGTCAGTATCTCTTATTATGCATGGATACGATTTATCCACCACATGTTCCAGAAAAAGAAAAAAAAAAACCATACCAACAAACAGCATTTACTGATCTTTGTTGTTTTTACCTGCAAATGACACTATTACAGCATAACACTGAAACATCACAGTTTCAAAACTTTGAGCTTAACTTAATCATAAACATCGTTTGGTTGAATAATGAGAAAGAAGCATGTCTTCTCTTTTTTAACCCTTGATGAAATCTAAAAATCGTTGGCATGTTTCTTACAGCTTTTAACTTGAAATTCATTTTGTCAGTATCTCTTATTATACATGGATACAATTTATGCCCAGTGTTCCATAAAAAGAAAAAACCCATACCAACAAACAGCATTAACTGATCTTGTGTTGTTTTTTACTGCAAAAGACACTATTATAGCATAACCCTGAAACATCACACTTTCAAAACTTAGATGCTTAATCATAACAATGACGTATGGATGTGACAACTCAAGTAAAAAGGAAAACCTTTAGAAAAGAAATAAACTGTCTCCCAAAACGTGACTTTCCACATTTCTTGAAATGTGTGAATCCTACATGTCCACATCTCACACGGCCAGCAGATCACATAAATCCCTTTTAGGCTCTAATGCATTAAAATGGCTTTCAACGAAATGAATTGTAGAGAATTGGTTTCTTGTATTTGTGCATATGAAATATGAGTTCAAAACTTTCATGTGCATATGAAATATGAGTTCAAAACTTTCATGTGCATACAAAATGAATGCTGACATATACAACTTTGAAAGGCACCACGAAAGTGTAAGACTTAAAGGCATGCAGTATAAGTTTGCCACAATTCTCTAGTGTTACTTACCAAATCTTGGCAATTTCAATTCCTTCTGGAAAAAGACCACCACTGCACCAAATTTAAGAAAACTTATGCTTTCAGAAAGCCTGCCAAAGGGCAAAGTTTACAAGACCAAGGTTGAAAGATAATCACCTATTGTCTCGAAGATCCAACACAAAGGCATTAACATTATTACTCCTTAGAGTATTAATTGCTTCCTTGACAGCACCTACACAGCATGCAAGTTGTTAGACCAAATTGCAGAAATTGACACTCAAAGTATGAGCTCCTTTGGTAATGCTTTTAATCTGTGTTCTTTTAATTAAAAAGAGGAGAGAGTCAAGGGAGAGAGCAGAGAGAACAGATATAATGGTTTAAATAATAATGAGAACACATTCTCTCTCTCTCTCTCTCTCTCTCTCTATAATATATATATATTTAAAGATGAAAATAGAAAACAAAAACAATGCAAAAGAGCTCAAACCATTCAATTACTAAATGAGGTTGTGAAGAATAAGTCAATAAAATTCTAAACAAAATGAACAATGTTCCTTTCAAAACCATGCACAGGAGAGCTAAATTCATCTGTCAGTGGTAGGGGAATTGAGAACATAATTGATCAAAACAACACAGTAAAATTCTGAGTTCTGCCAGATGAGACACAACTTATATAATTTCTGTAAATAAACTAGAAAAATAGACCTTGCTTTTATGAATAGAAAATACATTTCCTAACTTATTTATAAATAAAAAAAATATTTGATTTAGGTACCACTCCTCGAAAAACCTAACCGATAACAGCTACTAGTTCGGCTTACCAGATGCATTTTGATTGAACGATGTTAGTTTGATATAGCCAATCCTAAGGGAATCCTTTCCTGAAGCAGGCACTGCACATAGTCTTGACGTTACTGGATTCAGTGAAACTTTCTCCCGCCTAAAGGCAGCAAAAAGTATTTTAAAGTATTTTAAATAATGAACAAGAAAGGACAGAAGATTCAGACAAAAGATAATTTTAAAAATGAAAATTTCACCCCGCTCCTTAGTGCTAACACCCTAGAAGTTGCTCAAGTGTCAAAGCGAATACGATGACTTTGGTTAAACACTGAGCTCAATTTCCAGCCACAATGACAACCAGCCCAAAAGCATTTTTAAAATGTCACCATGAACTTAATATCAATATTGAAGCTTTTCAGCTTAATTTAATCAAAGCAATAAATCTTCAAACACTTTTGGGCATGCAAAATTGTATTTCCTTGAGCAGAAGAGAAAAAATAATTCCCTGTATAATGAGATAACAGGCTTTCTGAAGGGATTAATGAAGAACTGAACCTACATCAAATCCAGGTGCTTTATTTCAGGTCCACTGCGAAGGGTCAATTTCACTGAACTTCCTTCAGATCCCCTATACAAGTAGGAAAAATGTGTTATAAATAAATAAATGAATTTAATGGGAAAGAGAAGTCCTGATTCTGAAACAACTTACTTCAATTACAAGGAATCGGACCATGACACTCAAAAATTCAAAGACCTCAAGATAGCGAGCTTATCTAGAAAGTTAACTGATATGGCTTTCAACTACAGATTTGGTGACTAATCCACAAATAAATATCCTAGTACTTGATGGGTAGTTAGTAATATAGCCATTAGAGAGCATAACAAACTTTTAGCACACTTTATAACTGTCACTTGGTAAATTTTATTTTCCACAGTTCAAAACTAAGAAACAAATAAACAACTATCAACAAGATCAGAAAGAAATTGACAGGAAAACTACAGTATCTTTTGCGTATATGTCCATTCAGATAAAATAAAGGAATATTTCAAATGAAATTGCAAATGAAATACTACTATTAGAACCCTTAATAATTATTTGGGGCAAAATCTAATTCAACAGGTTAAGTGGGTAAGAAACTTACTGTAACCGCTCTGCTGCATCATATATACCCATTGTTTCTGTACTTGTATCATCAATTGCAAGAATAACATCCCCAGACAGGATGCCAGCCTTGTTTGCTGGACCTCCTGGAGAAGCTGAAATAACAACAAGACCAGCAGGTAATCCATCAAATTTTGTAGGGTAGCCAATTGACAGCCCTACGCCTGTAAGAGCACCTTGAGTCCCAGACTGCCTTCAAAGAAGATATAAACAGATTTTAGGGACAGTATCTATATTGAAATTTCACTGAAGAAATGCTATCTTAAACTAACAGGTAGAGATTGTATTTAATGTGGTATCTAATAGTGTCACATTATTATTCAGGCCAAAATGCAATACACTAAGACTATAAGAAGATAAGTCCTTGTACCCGTAGACTCTTTAACTTTTCAGGTTCCAGAAACCGAGTGAAAGGATCCTCCAATGTGGCAAGCATCTTCTTTATTGCCATATCTGATTGCAAATACGCCATTAGAATTTAGTGGGGGAAACTGGAAAGACAAATATAGTAATTTCAACTAAATGAAGTACACTAACAGGGATGAAGTTTATTCATATTGATACAGCACCCAAATACAACTTAATAAAATAACAGTATGCAATATTGAAACAATTTGCATGACAACTCACCTACCTTATTACTCATTTCGCTTCTTTTTAAAATTTTGGCTTCATCTACATGAGGTAGTCACGTATTTTTTAGCACCTGACTATTTTCCAGGTATATGTAGTCCCCCATCCTACATGTACTGGATAATTACCAGGCGAACCCTGGGGATGGCCCAAAATAGTTGGCATATTTCAAGCCCAAATCTACTGCTTCTTGAAGAAAATGGAAGTTCATGGACCAGTCCTTCGAAGTTGCAAAGTTTTTCAGCTCAGCCTTAATTCTTATATTTTCTTCTTATAAAAGTTGCGCTGCTTTTATTATGGCATCTTATTTTAGAGTTTCTGGTGATATCTCCAACTTGGCAAGTGAATTGAGGCTTTGGTACGCTATGATCAGTAAATCTTGAAAACTCTCAAGCTGGAACAATGAAATTAAAAGTACTCTATTTGGAGCAGACATTAGAGATCATCATAAAGTTTCTGCAACCAGGGGGTCGGAAGAACCAAATAATCCCAACATGTTTCAAGTCACATATGGTAGTATATGCAGAAATCTATAGTACAAAACTATTTATTAATGGAATTCCAAGGAACCTTATAGAGGTGTCCTTTTAAAGAACAGCCTTGGATTATTTCGAACTATTTTTAATATAAGAAGATGTAGGAAAATACAGTATGTAGTGACTACTAAAAGGATGGAATCCATACATGTCTCTTCTCGCGTGTTCATCGGCTCATTGCGCAGTGCATTTTCTCTGTACCGAAACCAACTTTGTCCATTGAAACTTTTGTCAACATATGCACGGTCAATCATCCTCCATGCCTCTAAGAACAGAAGATTCTCTTCAGTGAGAGCCCCTATGCAAGTAAATAAAAGAACAAGAAGTAAATTCCCTCACCATTGCACAATTTGTGGCTGTCACTACTGCATTACCATAAAAAGTAAACTTACATGATGGACTCTCGCTAACGGAAACAGAAACTGACATGACCACCATCAGTGCAACAATGAATCGAACAAAAGCATGATGTCCAATTTTTTCTGAACAACTTATCACTTTATGGAGACTGCCAGCATATTTCTTCAATCGAAGTTTTTTCTTGAGCTTACTATAGCGTACTGAAAACAAACTACACTGAGAAAAGAAACTCTGGTTGAGTCTGCATATCGGTAAAAGCAAGGCCCTATCCGTATTACCATAATTTATCAGTCTCTTAAGGGATGTATTCTTCAAACACATTAAGGGAGGCTTTGCTCGAGCTTCTACAATCCTTACTGGTTCATACTTCCGTTGCAGCACCTGCAAAGAGTCCAATTGAAAATTATAAATTATTAGAGTTACCATTACAATTAGATAACGCTCAGCATACATTATAGAGCAGTATCTTAAATCTTTCAGTAGACACTAGGCCTCTTTTGGATCCATTTCCAACATAAAATTGTGACTATTACAAGATATTACCAACAACCTGAATGGATTTCACTTTTTGTTCTAACTTGAGGAAAAGCAATCTAAATTCCATAATGTAGCAAAAATGATCAGGAAATTAAATGCCTTTCCTGTCAAAATGAGTCAAAGTAATGAAAACTATACTCAGTTGTGTAGACATAACATGTTGTAAAGCAAAGCAAGCCAAGTGCAAAAATATTCAGCGTTCAAGACAATTTGACCCAAAGAAAGAAGAAAGCAAAAGGTTTGAATTTTATGAATAGAGAATAAACTGACAATTAAGCTGTTCTCTAATTTCATAATTGCTGGTTATGCCCGCTGAAAGAGAGCTAAAATGAGCCATCAACCAGATAGAAATCAATGAGAGAGAGACAGTACCTGAGGAGTGGCAGCCATGGAGGCGGAGTTAGGGTTCTTGTACAAGTTGGAGATTACGAAATGAGGGCATGAAGAAGCAGTTGTAGAGCTGGCGAGGACCTCCATCAATGGAGAGTCCGGAGAGCTCTTCTTTTCCGTTCAGATGTTATCTAATATCCTTATCCCCTGTTGGGCTTGGCCTACATTCCGTATAGAAAGAATGGGCCTAAGCATTTCAGCCTCATTTGTTTATTTTTATTTCCCTAAATCTGAAAATGATAAATAAAAATATAAACAAGTAATAAACACTTAATAGATGAAGTAAGAATTATCCATGTGAATTGGTTTCTTTTCCACGAGTTTGTGTATGGAAAGCAAACTTTGTTTAATGTAAACATCCTCATAAGTAATAATTTTTTAGGGTTAATTGGTTTTTTTTATCCCCCGAACTATCACCCCAATCGAACTTCACTACCCTAACTAATTTTTCAACCAATTTATCATCCGGGTTCTTATCGTCAAAATTTTCAAAGATTCAGTGGAGTATCCTATGGATTGGTGAGAGAGAGAGAGAGAGAGAGAGAGAAGGTTTCGGCTGAATCTTCCACACATGTCAACACTTATTTCTGGATTGTAGAGAAAGGAGAGCAAAGGTGCAACCAAGCAAGAAAGAGGCTTAGGAGAAGAAGTCTATGTAATTAAATCAAAGTACTAAGCATACCTAGATTGATATATTATATGGAAAGCACGAGTATTATAGCACTAGACCCGTGAGTTTACTTATACTAGAGAGAATCAATGCATCTTGAGCCACTAGACCCAGTCTTGATTGCGAACATCTTCATCAACACATTTAGAGTTCATAACTTGAGTAGGATGGTTTAGAGTGGATTCCGAAAACCCTAGTGTTTCTCACCATTGTAAGCCACATTTTGATATTCATTTTTTATCAATGTTGTTAAAATTTGAGTTTGGTTACATTTTAAGCATTAAAATTAGTTCACTTGAATCAAACCCCACCCCCCCTGTTTTGTGTGTGTGTTGTTTGAAGCATTGTGTGTTTGTTTCTATTGAATTTTGCTCACTTTTGTATCTATTTTTGATATTTGGCCTGCATTAGGTTCTTTATTTTTCTATACTGAATCCCACCATATAAAGAACATAAAATTTGGATTAACGGTTGGAAAGTTATAGGTCCAAAATGGGACAGAGGTCAAAATTGGAAAACAAAGGAAGTTCATAAATTCGTCTCTTGCTAAAATGTGATAAACTGGTGATACATAGCAGTGGTGATACAACGATGATAAAGGGGTGATAGAAAGTGCTAATTATGTTTATCTTTGGGTTCTTGTTTTGTTTCATTTCTTTTACTTTTCTTTACTCATTCCTAGTTTCCAATTTGTATTTTACATTTGTGTTTTGTTAAATAAGTGTTCTTTATGTACTCAAACTACAACTTTGTATAGGCCGACAGTTCCTCGTAGGATCGGCCCCGTACTTACAAGTCTATGCGTACACTTGTGGGTATTTATAATTGGATGATTAGCACAATAATTTGTGTCAATTATTAATACTACAGTGTGAGGATACATTGTCACTTTATGTTATTAGTTTAAGTATGACAACATGATAGATATTCGATACCATACCGTACCGTACCAATCGAGTATGGTATGGTAGCGGTATCAAGATTTTGATACCGGTCAATATCGTACCGTACCAATAGTACTCTACTGAAATATAATTTTTTTTTCATTCTCTCACTCTCTCTCTCGCTTGCTTTCAATTTCTCAAACGCTTTTGTCATTTATGTTTGGATTGTGTTTGTTTTTTTGTAAGCCATAAGGCATAAGTTTAACTCTTTTGGTTTGTAAGCCATAATGCATGAGTTTTAACCATTTGGATTTAATGAATATGTTGATGGATAAATATTGATTTGGTTGATTTGGATATTGAATATGTTGATTAGGATTTGGATATTGAATATGTTAATGGATATTGAATATTTAATATGTTGATGGATATTGAATATGTTGAATCTTTGAATTTGTAACTTAGGCATCACTTATTTTGGTGTTGAATATTGAATTAGTTCATTTTTTAGTTGTATCGTTTTGGTACCGAAATGGTACCGATACTGATTGGCATGATGTATGACGGTACCAATTTTGGCAAACCATAATACCGTACCGTACCATACCGATTCAAATTTCGGTATCGGTAGCAGTACGAGCTCAATACTGTACCGTACCGTGCCGTGCCCACCCCTAGTGTATATGGATGTATATATACACAAACGGCTTGAAATACGAAAATTGATCCACATTTACTACATAAGAAAATGATAAGAGAGGAAAGCTAGTGGTTCCTATCACCAAGTATTAAAGCCACTTATCATTCTAATTATAAGATATATCCATATACTAAATATGTATTAATTAGATAAATAATTATACAAATTTAAAATCCTATCACCGAGTATTATGGGTGACGTTGGCAACTATTAGTTCCAAGTTCGGCTAGCATGAGAACACTCGAGGTTTTATGGTTAGATCGAAGTCAACCTTGGAACTCACACGGAATTTGAGGCAAAAGGAAGCTTTGGGATTAGTGATCGAGGAAGAAACCACCAGGCCATATCAGACATGCAAGGAATTTGAGGAGTGGGATATTTTGAGTCGAGCTTGCCTGAGCTGCATTTTCTTCTCAAAATAGAAGGGGCAGTTTTAGAAACAAAGACATCAAACACAAATCAAAAAACAAGTTGAAACATTGCTCAAATGCACTCTCAAATTATGTTGTATTTTTCTTAGAACTTTCAAGTAATCATATCAACAAGTTATTTGTTCATCAAATTTCTTAAGCACTATCCATTGTAAACAATCATCCAGTATATTGTTGGGTTCATTTTTATACATGATTTATCATGTCATTCACCCAATGTTTTGAGTTAATTCTTGACAATTTATAGATTTATACTTCTTTTTTGTGTTTTTGTAAGTTTTACCTTAGTTGGAAGAAATATGAGCTAAAAGTGCATTATTGAATATAAATTTTATTTTTGCTCATTTTCATAGGTCAACTTCTTGGCCTTGGATCAGCATGCTCAAATGCTCAGATAAGGTGAAAATCTTCATGAAACTTGTTCCAATGGATGTTAAATACAACATATCCGAATTTGAGCTTCATTGAACAAGTATAGCCCGGCCTACCAATCCAGCATTAATCCTAACTCTGGAATTGTGGTTTGGACCACATTTATCTCCATTGGATGTCACCCTCCCTTTTCTACTTGTTACCACACCATTGGTAACAATGTGTTACCTAGGTGATTTGGGATCTCATTCTAGCTATTTGGATCACTCTTAAGGTGTTAAAATTCAAAGAAATGAGCAAAAGGGCAGCAGGCAAGCAAGGAGGCTACAAAGGAGGAGAACTGTTCCACCATTGAATGCTTTTGTGCCTTCATCTCTACAAAATCTGTAAACTCTTTCTAGTTATATTTTGAATATGTGTTTGTAATAAGTATGAGAAACTAAACTCCATAGCTATGGCTTAGGTTGAAGCCCTAAACATGAATACTCTATTATTTTGATCCTTGAGTTTATGGATTTCTAGATGTTGTTGATGAATTCCTCTTCACTAAATTAATCTATCATTGATGTATGTTTCTTTGATTAATCACCCTTGAAACCATGTTTCTTGAGATTGTTGGGATTATATATATCTTAATGTTTTCCTAAGCAACTCATGGATGAAGTAAGAATCATTCATGAATTGGTTTCTTGATAATGCCTAATGTAAACACCATACTATTAGTGTTCTTGTGATGTTCATATTCTTTTCAAACTTAATGGGTTTCCTTATATGATTAAATCGAAGTACTAAACACACCTAGATTGATTGTGTAGGAAACACAAGTATTGTAGCACTAAACACGCACTTTACTTATCTTAGAGAGAATCAATGTGTCTTAAGTCACTAAACCCGGTCTTGATTGCAAACATCTTCATCAATGTGTCTAGAATTCATTACTTGAGTGTTCATAACTATGAGTAGGATTGTTTAGGGTGGATTCCGAAAACCCTATTTGTTTGGGCCAAAATTCTGCACGCCAGCCCATTTTTTGCCAAAAGGCCCATGGACAAAACATTTTGGGTTTTTCATCTATATGAATTAGAGGTCAAAACCAAGAAACTGAAAAGCCCAGACCTTTTTAAGCAAATTACAAATATAGCCGTGATCTAAAGAATAAAATACTATTATTGGCAATTAAAAAAATTGACACAATTTTGGATAAAAGCCCAGCTTCTAAGAAATTCTCACCACTTGGTCTCTATCCCAAAAAGGCAAAACAACATATCTTTTTCTCAAGAAAGCCCCCACGTGATTTTCTAACTTTGGAAAAGTCAAAATTTTCAACTATCACAGAGGAGTTGATAGGGAGGTAGTAAATGCAAGTCTTACAGGAGGACATCTCCATTTTTCTGCAGCCAGGGAAAAAAGATCAAATCCCCTTTTTACATACTGAGAAGCTCTGCACCAAAGAAGGTTACCTTTCCAAGAGATAAGCAGGCTACGTTTTCAAGAGATAAGTAGGGAGCAAGAGAGTTGTTCATTAGGAAAAACAAACTGACCATCATGGCAGATTGTGTGTTTTTTACAAGGAACAAACAGAGAACAAGAAGAGCTGGTTTTCTTTCAAAAAGCAAGGAAAAAACCTCCATGAAAACTGATTGTTGATGGTTTTTTCTGTAATAATAAACTTCCTCTTTATGGCATTAAGAAAAGAAAAGATCTTTTGAAAGATCTGCCGCCCATTATTAAAAATTAAAACCCCACTCCAACATTTCCTACAAATATGAGAGAAGGTGAACAGATCAAGGGCAGCCAAAAAAATCAATCAAGACAAAAACTCTCAAAGTCACAACTGACAAACTCAAGAAGATCAACTGATCTCAAAAGCTTTCAGACCTAAAGCAACGAAAGCTATTTGATCCACAAGAAACAAATCAGCTAGAATTCAAATCTCTGGTTTCAGTTCAGTTCAGAGAAACAATTTTATAAAGTGAGATTTCTCTCATTACAAATTTGGTTAAACACAAAACCACGTCAAGCAGAGTACGAGTTTTACAAGTCGAAAACCTCAACAAATTTACGAAAGCCTTGGTCAAGCGAGCAGTGTACTTTAGTGCGGCTCCACTTAGTGACCATCAATCCATCCACTTTTGTCCTCTCTAGACTAAAGAGGTCTCAATTCCCCGCCCGCTCAACAAGCCTTCCATGGCTCAGAATAAATTGAAGCTCTACCAAACTCAAATGTTGGTATCAATTTCCAATGAAACTCATTAGTTGAGCGTGTTAGCGATTCAAGCCAGACATAGACACATCCAATCCGGCCGGTTGAGAGGCAGCTACCTAGGCGTAAATCGAAGTCCAACGTTCTGCATCTTTTTGGAGTTGACATTTCGTTTTGAGTCAATAGGCGATTCGCCTAAACGCGTTGTGTCTTCCTCTTTTATTTATTTTGGCGAACTACCAATTTTATCTTGTGAAAATTGTGAAGTCCTCACCACTGAGGCAAGAAAAGAACTTACTTTGGAGATATTCCTCACCCAAATTCACAATTGCTTGTTTAAAGAATCAATAACTTGGGGCGCAATTTATCTATTTTTAGAAGTCTGCTAGGGTTTTAAACTGCTAGCGTTGGCACGCCACACCAAAAAAAAAAAAGTTGACTTGTTGACCACCAATGGTTGTCAAGCCAATAGGAAACTTTTCCCTACCATCACAGGATTAAAATCAAAACGGGTGAACACTAGTGTTTGTTACATATTAATTTTACACTTTGATAATCACATAGTCTAAACTTGTTAAATTAGAGTTCGGTTACATTTTAAGCATTAGAATTAGTTCACTTGAATAAAATAAAAACCCGCTTTGTTTTGTGTGTGTGTGTTGTTTGAAATCTTGATTGTTCTTTCCACTGAATTCTGCTCACTTTTGTATCTATTTTTTATATTTGGCTCGCGATGAGTTATTCATTTTTTCATGCTGAATCCAACCATATAAAAACATAAATTGTGGATTAACGGTTGGAAAGTTACAAGTCAAAAAACGGCACAGAGGTCGAAACTAGAAAATAGAGGAAGTTCATAAATTCTTCTCTGACATAAACGTGATAAACGGGTGATACCTAGTGTTTGGGCCTAAAAGAAATCCATGCGCCAGCCCATCTTCATAGGAACAAGGCCCACAAAACAGAAAATAACAGAGGATTGGGCTTTGATTCCGAAAAGGGCCCAATCCACATCAGAGGCCCATGTCTTTTACAAAGTGGCAGAATTGTAAAAAACACACAAAGCAAGTCAATAAAATTGCCAAATAAAAATGGAAAAATTGACCACCAAGTAGATCGTTAAAATTCTAAAGAAAAATTGGATTGGGCCTAGCTTCTAAATGCTCACCATTGATCTCAAAGCCCAGAGTACAAAGAGAAACCTATTCACAGAGAAACCCACATGACTACCTGACTTTGAAAAAGTCAACATTTCAACTATCACAAGAGAGTTGATAAGGAGTTAATGAAGCCTGGTCTTAAAAAGAGGAAGATGTCTCCAGTCTTTTCAGTCAAAAGAAGATCAAAATCCCTTTCTATATAAATTCTGCATCAGGACAAGCATCATTTCCAAGGGATAAGCATACTACATTTTCTAAAGAGATAAGTAGGGTGCATGGAGTTGTTCATTTAGAATATCAAGCTAACCATCACGACATATTGAACTCTTAGGAGTGAAAAGTCAAAAAAGGATTAGGTTTTCTTTCAAAAAATAGAGGAGTGATCACCATAATGAACTAACTGTTGATGGTTTGTCTGCCAGAATAGATAAAATTCCCCTTTTCTTTGACATTTAAAAGGAAAGATCTTGTTTTTAGAAAATCTGTTGCCCATTATTAAAAGAATAGAAATCCCACTCCAGCATTTTCTATAAATATGAGAAAAGGTGAACAGATTAAATGACAGCTAAAAAATCAATCAAAATAAAAAACTCAAAATGATCACTTGATCTCAAAAAACCTTCAAAACACTGAAGCAACCAAAGCTCATTGAGCCACAACAAACAAGTCGGCTAGAATTCAGGAATCTCTAGAGTCGATTCACTTCAGTGAAATAGTCATACAAGCGAGATTTCTCTCGTTACAAATTTAGTTGACAGCTTAAGTCGAATCAAGCGAGTTCAGTTTTTACAAATATGAAAACCTCAATAAATTTATGGAGAGCCACAATCAAGCAGAACATATACTATAGTGCGGTTCGGCTTAGTAATCATCGAATCCAATGACATGCGCTCTGCAGAGTGAAGAGGTTCCAATTCTACCCGTGCTCAAAAATCCTTTCATGGCTTGAAATAGATTAAAGCTCTGCCAAACTCGAATGTTGGTATCAATTTATAGCTGAAACTTGATACAGCTTGAAGGTGTTGATAGTCGATCCAGATACAGGCCAGATCAAAAGTAGCTACCCAAGCAGAAATTGAAGTCCAAAATTCTTTTGTCCTTTTTTAGAGTTGGTCTTTCCTTTTTGAGCTTTGTAAAATGCGATTATGCCTGAAACGATTTACTTTCTTGTCATTTATTACGCGAACTATCGCTTTGTACTGTGAAAAATTGTGAAGTCCTCACCAATGTCCCGAGGCAAAGAAAAGAACTTACTTGGGAGATATTCATCACCCAAATTCACAATCGCTTGTTTAGAAATCAGTAACTTGGGCGCAAGTTATCTATTTTTAATAAAGTCTGCTAGGGTTTTATTGCTAACAATGTCACGCTCACACACAAAAGAAAGTTGACTTGTTGACCAGTCAATAGTTTTCAAGACAATGGGGAACTTTACCTTACTATCACATGAACAAATATAAAACGGGTGAACACCTGGTGATAAAGTGGCGATACAATAATGATTCAAAATGTTGATTGTGTTTATCTTTGGTTTTTGTTTTGTTTCATTTCATTTACTTTTCTTTACTCATTTCTAGTATTCGATTTGCATTTTACCTTTATATTGTATTAAATAAGTGTTCTTTACGTACTCAAACTAGACCTCTGTATAAGCCTACAATATGCCAAATAAAGCAGTAGTTTTCCTAATTAGAAGCAATATCATTCATCCCTCTCAAAGTAAATTAAAAGAAGCATAAGCAATTTTTATGCATACCATTTTAATTGCTGAAGATATGACTTCTCGAGATTCTGCTGCTAGATCAAATTGTATGAAAAGCTGAAGTAAGAACAAAGAGAAATGTTTAAGAAAACTATATCCCAGGAGACACATAATACATACATCCAAGAAACAAAGGCATGTCATATACTTGGATGAGAGAAGTACCATATCTTGTCTTAAAGATCCTTTCCAAAACAGTAACCAATGTGCTTTCTAGACCAATATAATATCATAAGAAACATCGATGGAAATAGTAGATATGATAAAAAGTAAAACCAAATTGATATCACATATACCAATGACGAACATATGCAAAATCCCTCATAGGCTAGTTTCCTCCAGTTTTTATGCAAATCTGAATCCAAATGTCAAGTAAACAATTTCGCTTAAATTTAATGTAAAAAATCTACAATCCAGCAGCACTTCTACTACAAATAAACTAATTAACAAGAATTAACTAAGAGCCGCTCCTTTGCTCTCCAATTTCCCCAATTTTCCATATCTTTGTCTTTGAAACCTTAAATCATTGCTCCGTTGCTCAGTTTCAGAAAGATGTGTTCAAACATGAAATCAAAATCAGATTTTAATACAAATCATAAACAAAAGCAAAACAATAAGAGAATACAACTGAACCCCAGAGTAACAATCTTTTTCATGCGGTAAAACTAATCGAAATTGAAAGAGAAATCAAAATTGAACCTAAAATCAAGCTCTGCCTGAGTAACAAACGAAAACCTAGCTCGCTCTGATCTCGCGCTGGTCTCGCTCGCTCTGATTTTGCTCTGGTCTCGCTCTATCTTTTTTTTTTTCCTCTATTTGATGCAGTACTCTCCTTGTTTTGACCAAAAAAAAAAAAGGTTTAAAAAAGGGGACGTCACTGATGTATCAAATAAGAGGAGGAAGGCTACCTTGGCATATATGTGTTCATGTTCGTCACTAATAACATAATTTAAGTTGTTTTCAGTGACTAATTTAAATACTGGTTAGAAAATTTAGTCATTAAAAATTAGATGCCATCATTTTAGTGACCATAGAGTATTATTAGTCATTAAATTTACTGTATTTGTGACCAGTATTCATTTGGTCACAAGAAAATTGGTCACTACTAATCTCTTTTCTTGTAGTGAAGGGAATCTCCAACCATCATTATTTCACTGGGTTTAACTTCCCAAGCTGAACATATATGCAGTAGTGAAGCTGGATCCGGTTTGTACGGTCGAAATTCCCTGCTCAGAGCTGGAGAAAATGTCAACTGCAGCAACCATAACACAGAAAATAAGATATCAAAGTCCACTACTGAGTAGAAAGAACGTTAACAAGGGAGATGAGTCTCAAGATGGGTTGATTCAGTCAAAAAAGAAAGAAGGGATCTATCCTTGTTCTAATTAGATCTATCAGATGCTTGACTACTTTATGTTAGAGATGAAGGGAGCCTGCTATTCTGATGATTTTGAACATCCAGTTGGGGACAGCATTCGTACTACAGGTACCATTTAGTGATCTAATGATTGTTGTTAGTTGCTTACACAACTTTGTAATTTTTTTTCTTTTTCTTTACTAAATTCAGGTCTTCCTAATGTAAGTGATCTAAGAGCCTCACCTGGCTTATATGCAACGGGTGTTGTGGTAGCTGCAGCTTGGACTTGACATTGAGACAGTATGCCGAAGAAGCTCTGCATTTGCCAAGACAATTTGCCAGTTTGAATAAATAAATAGACAGCAACTTTCTTGCAAGAAGACGAAAGTGATTAAATTATACAACTTGCACCAATTATGGAAAAATAATTTATTTGAAGATTCCTGAAGGTTGTCTGGTGTGTGCGATACAAGTGGTTGCACAAATATATATAATTGATGAGAAAGTGATTAAATTGTTGACTATTATTTTTTGAGAGATAGAAATTGCTACAGATAGAAATTGCTAAATCAATCTAAAACTAATTCTGGTTCACCTACTACAGCTTGCATTACATTATATTTTAGAACAAGGTGTCACCTACTACACAGCTTGCATTACATTATATTTCAGAACAAGGTGGTCAGAAAACGACAAAGTTGATGAATTCTTGTTGGGTTCAAATTGAACCAATCGGCTGCAAATTAGATCTGGAGGTTTAGTTGTTGTTTTCATTTTGGCGAAGAGAGAGTAAGTAGTAGAGAGAATGGCTGAGGGAGTTGTTTCCTTTGTGCTCGAAAGTGTCAGAGACTTCACCATTCAGGAAGCCAAGTTCTTGTCTGGAGTCAGCCATCAAGTTGAGGTCGCACAAACTGAGCTACAATTGATGCAGGGCTTCCTCAAAGATGCAGATGCAAGACAAGGACAAGATGAAACCGTCCGTATTTGGGTTGCCAAGATTAGAGATGCTGCTTATGATTTGGAGGATGTCATCCAAACTTATGGCTTGAAAGTGGTTTCCAGGAAGAAAAGAGGTGTGAAGAATGTTTTGAGAAGATTTGCCTGCATCTTCATGGCAGGGGTTGATGTTCACAGGATTGGGAAAGAAATTGAGAATATCACCACCAGAATTTCTGAGTTGAGGTCGAATTTGCAGAAGTATAACATAAAGGAACTAACAACGGACAGAGACGGTAGTGATGGTGAATCTTCCTTGCAATTGCAAGAGAGGCTAAGGAGAGCTCGTTCTCATGTTGTTGAACGCGATGTTGTTGGATTAGAGTCCAACGTTGAAGAACTGGTTATGCATTTAGTGAAAGATGAAAATCGTCATCGAGTTGTATCTATTTGGGGTATGGGCGGTTTAGGGAAGACCACCCTTGCAAGACAGCTTTATCATGACAAAAAAGTAAGGCAACATTTTCATAGTTTTGCTTGGGTCTGTGTATCTCAACGTTTTCAAGTAAGAAATGTTTGGGAAGGAATTTTAATTGAACTCATTTCTGCTACCATGGAACAAAAACAAGAAATTAAGGACATGACAGATGATGAAATAGCAAAGAAGCTTTTCCTTGTTCTGCAAGAAATGAGATGTTTGGTGGTACTTGATGACATATGGAGAATCGAGACATGGAATCTTTTGAAGGATGCATTTCCAAATGTGAAAACAGAGAGCACAATATTGCTTACAACACGCAATCAAGCAGTAGCTTTGCCCCCGAATAGAAATGCTTTTCTCCACGAACTCCAGGCACTAAATGAGAAAAAGAGCTGGGAACTATTTGAGAAGATAGCAATATCTGGAAGGGCTGATATCGGTAATTCTCACCCATGCTCTTTTCTTTTCCAGGTTCTTAGTTACATTGCAAGCCACATAGAAACCATTACATTGCATATGACACAACTTATGTAGTGTTTTTTTCATTCATTGTTGGGATTTCCCTTTACAATTTTTTAATATTGTCAAACTGCCTTACTTGGTCACACATTTGTCTTATGCAATTGCAAATAATAATCAGGACAATGCTACACAATTCAAAATTTTCTCCCAACCTTCTCTTCAATCCAAACATATCCCAAACATTTTTCTGCTGGTCCAGATTTAATTTTGAATGTTTTCCAGATTTAATTATAAAATCCAAACTTATAATAAGACAAAGGATATTAGTAAATTTGGGAATTTCACAATTTTAATTTTTAATCATTCGAGTAAGGATATGCACGACAATTGCTCATACTACAAGAATGTATTTGATTTTTATTTCTTTCTTATTTTTCAGATTTGGGAATTTTCACAAAGAAGAGAGAATTAGGAATGAAAATGATTCGACACTGTGCAGGCTTGCCATTAGCCATTATTGTGCTTGCCGGAGTTCTAGCAAGAAAAAACACCGTTAGAGAGTGGGAGAGAGTGCATGAGAATGTTAATGAATACATAAGGAGAGGGATAGGTCATGAAGAAGAATATGAAGGTGCATCATGGGTTTTGGCATTGAGCTATGATGACCTACCGTATTACTTAAAACCATGTTTTTTATATATAGGTCATTATCCTGAAGACTCTGAGTTTTTGGTGAGCGAATTGACTAAGTTATGGGTGGCAGAAGGTCTTATCTCCTTAAGACAACAAAGACATGGTTCGAGGGAAACAATGGAGGATATAGCACGTGATTGGTTAAGTGAGTTGGTGGAAAGGTGTTTGGTTCAAGTGGGAACAAGTGGTTCAACTGGAACAATTAAAGGTTGCCGAATCCATGATCTTGTACGAGACATGTGTTTGTTAAAGGCAAAAGAGGAAAGCTTTCTCCAGATTAACAATTCTTTGCAAGAAAATACTTCTGTTGTGGCAGCCGAGGAAGCACAATTGGGGAAAATTCGAAGACATGCAATTTACTTGGATAAGAATGCGGATAGGTTAGTTTCTTCAAGAGATGAAACAAATAGGCACGTACGGTCTCTATTATTCTTTGGCCTAGAAGAATGGATGGCAAAAAGTGAAAAAGGATTACTATCACAGTTGAAGGATTTCAAAGTGCTTAGAGTTTTGAAGGTTGAAGGTCTTGATGAAGTAGAAGTAGAGTTGCCAAGTGAAATTGGAAATATGGTACACTTAAGATTTCTAAGTGTGAGTAATAGCAAGATAAAAAGTTTTCCGCCATCCCTAGGTAATTTAGTATGCCTGCAAACTCTTGATTTTCGTGTTCCAATTTATTTCGTCATGGTCATCCCAAATGTGATTATGAAGATGAAACAATTAAGACATTTATATTTACCCTTTGGTTACACAGTAAAGGGTACCCTAGAGCTGTCTACTCTTAGCCATCTACAGACCTTATATTACCTTTCAAGTGAGTATTGTGATTTGAAAGATGTTGTTAGATTAAACAATCTTAGAAAACTGAAAATAAGAGTGTCAAGCTCTTTGCAAAATTTGGAGGAAATCTTAAAATCTACAGGTAGCGTGCTTAACTGTATCCGGTCTCTAACTGTGGAGAACAAAATGAATAGTGGTAAAGAGCAAGCTATGCAAATAGTATCAAGCTGTCGGCATATATACAAATTGAAGTTGGAAGGGCCAATCACAGAATTACCGAAAGAGCTCCACAACTATCCAAACCTCACCAAGTTACAATTGAATGGGTGTGGTCTCAAGGAGGACGAAATGGGAATACTAGAGAAGCTGCCAAACATAACAATTTTGAAGCTTTTAGGAAATGTTTTTGAGGAGAATACAAAGATACTGGTTTTCTCCAAAGAAGGATTTCCTTCTCTTCAATTTCTTGATGTTTTTGGTATGCACAAAATAACAGAGTGGAAGGTAGAGGAAGGAGCCATGCCTAGTCTCTGTCGATTGACGATCGAGTATTCCATGGGATTGATGACACTTCCAGATGGGCTGAGATATCTTACTAATCTCAGGGAATTAACCATTAGATGGATGTCTAGAGAACTCCACCGTCGGATTGAGGAAGATGGAGAGGATTTCTATAAAATTCAACATGTACCTTCCCATGTAATTGGAGAACCATCCAGCTACGAACCACCACCGATGCAATGATGGCAAGGTAATTTCTTTCTTTTAATTTTTAAATTTTAAAGCGAAATGAGTGGTTTGGTTTGTGTTTATTAGTTAAAAAATGAAGCAGCGAGAGAATATTAAAGTAGAAAAGCCAACAGAATATGGGCTCCCTTGTTTAGCTATATTTTCTTTCTCCATTTTTATTGCTTTTTGCTTGTGCTTGTGAGTCCAAATATCTTATAATAATATTTGATTTGTTTTCTCTGTTCATTTTTTGCTTGTGAGTCTTGACTCATGAGCCTTATCAATTCCCAATTTCCATATTTTTTTGCTTTTTTGTTGTTGTACCATTACCTCTTTACATCTAGTTTTCCTTGTTTATCGACCATTTATAATTCCATCGCATTCTGAATTCAAGTTTTCGTAGTTCCATGGGAATCTTATAAGAAGTATTTGTCTCCATAAATTTTAAAAATAATTTCCTAGTATATCCTTCTTCAAGGCTTGTAAAGATACACCACCATTGGATTTATTTATTTATTTTTTTGGGTCCAAGTCAAGTAAACTGCTGAATTTGTGTTATGGTAGCTAGCTGCAGGTAGGAAGGAACTGAGTATGTCGAAGCTCTGTAGCAGAGCGAGCACGTGCGAAGCTGAACTTACCTGGAGAAGAAAGAAATGCTCTGTGAAAATCAAGAGGAGCAAAGATGTGGTCAAGTAGTTCAAAGTTCGTTACAAGTTTTTGGGTCTAGTGAAGTTATTGTATGTATTATAATTTCCTCAATGAAACCTTGTATTCCTCTTTCATGTATGTTTTCAATTATGAATATTTGAGCCTGTGTGCATCATGCCTTTGTTTATTTCACGGTTAGCATTCTCAACTTGGTACCATGTGCCATATGATATAATTTTATATTTGAATAAAATTAGGAGGCTGGAGTTCGCATGAATCCTATCTCTTCAATTTGGACCAAGCAGAAGAGACTAAGGAAAGGAGGCTATTGGATGGGACTTGGGAGCAGAGAGAAGAGACTTGCATGCGTATATGTTCTACCTAGATTCCTACCTTCACTTCTAAGTCATCGAGCGTTTGAAGAAAACAAACAGCATTGAGGCAATCCTAGATTCCTACCTTCACTTCTCCTGCTCTCGTTAAAATGCAACCAAAGGAAATAGCTGCTTCACCTCTACATTATAGATTCACTTTTTCAATTGGTTGCTACCTGAAAACGAGTGTTGATCATAAAAGTTGTTCCTTCACTTTTATGCCTCAGATTCTCTCTCACGTCTGTAGATAAATAGTGATTAAATTATACAACTTGCCCCAATTATGGAAAAATAATTTATTTGAAGATTCCTGAAGGTTGTCTGGTGTGTGCGATACAAGTGGTTGCACAAATATATATAATTGATGAGGAAGGTGGTCAGCAAACGCCAATGTTGACTATTATTTTTTGAGAGATGTTGGGACGATTATTTAGACAGATAGAAATTGCTAAATCAATCTAGAACTAATTCTGGTTCACCTACTACAGCCTGCATTACATTATATTTTAGAACAAGGTGTCACCTACTACATCTTGCATTACATTATATTTTAGAACAAGGTAGTCAGAAAACGACAAAGTTGATGAGTTCTTGTTGGGTTCAAATTGAACCAATTGGCTGCAAATTAGATCAATCTGCAAATTAGATCTGGAGGTTTAGTTGTTGTTTTCGTCTTGGCGAAGAGCGAGTAAGTAGTAGAGAGAATGGCTGAGGCAGTTGTTTCCTTTGTGCTCGAAAGTGTAATAGACTTCACCATTCAGGAAGCCAAGTTCTTGTCTGGAGTCAGCCATCAAGTTGAGGTCGCACAAACTGAGCTACAATTGATGCAGGCTTCCTCAAAGATGCAGATGCAAGACAAGGACAAGATGAAACAGTCCGTATTTGGGTTGCCAAGATTAGAGATGCTGCTTATGATTTGGAGGATGTCATCCAAACTTATGGCTTGAAAGTGGTTTCCAAGAAGAAAAGAGGTGTGAAGAATGTTTTGAGAAGATTTGCCTGCATCTTCAAGGAAGGGGTTGATGTTCACAGGATTGGGGAAGAAATTGAGAATATCACTACCAAAATTTCGGCGTTGAGATTGAGTTTGCAGAGTTATAACATAAAGGAAATAAGGGACAGGGACAGCGGTGGTGGTGAATCTTCCATGCAATTGCATGAGAGGCAAGGACTACTTAGGCGAAGTTATTCTCATGTTGTTGAACGTGATGTTGTTGGGTTAGAGAACAACGTAGAAGGATTGGTAATGAATTTAGTGAAAGATGAAAATCGTCATCAAGTTGTATCTATTTGGGGGATGGGCGGTTTAGGGAAGACCACCCTTGCAAGACAGCTTTATCATCACAAAAAAGTAAGGCAGCATTTTCATAGTTTTGCTTGGGTCTGTGTATCTCAACGTTTTCAAGTCAGAAATGTTTGGGAAGGAATTCTGTTTAAACTGATTTCTGCTACCAAGGAACAAAAACAAGAAATTAAGGAAATGACTTATGATGAAATAGCAAAGAAGCTTTTTCTTGTCATGAAAGAAATGAGATGTTTGGTGATTCTTGATGACATTTGGAGTATCGAGACATGGAATCTTTTGAAGGTTGCATTTCCAAATGTGGAAACAGAGAGCACAATACTGCTTACTACACGGAATCAAGCAGTAGCTTCGCTCCCAAATAGAAATGTTTTTCTCCACAAACTCCAGCCACTCAATGAGAATGAGAGTTGGGAACTACTTGTGAAGAAAGCAATACCTGCAAGGGCTGAAATCGGTATTTTCTCACCCTATCTTCAATCATTGTTGGGATTACTCTTTACAATTTTATAAACTGCCTTACTTGGTCACACATTTGTTAGGTAGCAAGATGGATGGCAATTTATCTTGCGCAACTGCAAATAATAATCAGGACAATTTTAGCTAATTCAAAATCTTTTCCCAGCCTTCTCTTCAATCCAACAATATCCCATTCGTTTTTTCTGTTGGTGCAAGGAATATCCAACACAATTTAATTTAATTTATAATTGTTTTCCATTTGGCATGTATTATAAAATCCAAACTTATAACAAGATAAAGAATATTAGTAAATTTTGGGATTTCAGAATTTTAATTTTAAATCATTCGAGCAAGGAATATCCACTATGACTGCTCATACTACAAGTCCGTATTTGATTTTTTTTTTCTTCCTATTTTTCAGACTTGGGAATGTACAGAGACTTAGGAATGAAGATGCTTCGATACTGTGCAGGTTTGCCATTAGCCATTATTGTGTTTGCTGGAGTTCTAGTAAGAAAAAACACAATTAGAGAGTGGGAGAGAGTGCATGAGAATGTTCATGAATACATAAGCAGAGGCATCATACATGAAGAAGAATATGAAGGTGTATCACGAGTGTTGGCATTGAGTTATGATGACCTACCTTATTACTTAAAACCATGTTTTTTTATATTTAGGTCAGTATCCCGAAGATTGTATTATTTTAGTAAGCACATTGACTAAGTTATGGGTGGCAGAAGGTCTTATCTCCTTGAAACGACAAAGACATGGTTCGGAGAAAACAATGGAGGATATATCACGTGATTGCTTAAGTGAGTTGGTGGAAAGGTGTTTGGTTCAAGTGGGAACAAGTGGTTCAATTGGGACAATTAAATATTGTCGAATCCATGATCTTGTACGAGACATGTGTTTGTTAAAGGCAGGAAATGAAAGCTTTCTCCAGATTAACTATTTTTTGCAAGAAAATACTTCTTCTGTGGTGGCCAAGGCAGCACAATTGGGGAAAATTCGAAGACTTGCAATTTACTTGGATGAGAAGGCAGATAGGTTGGTTTCTTCAAGAGATGAAACAAATGAGCACATAAGGTCTCTATTATTCGTTGGCCTAGAAGAATGGATGGCAAAAAATGAAAAAGTATTACTATCTCCGTTGAAGGATTTCAAAATGCTTAGAGTTTTGAAGGTTGAATATCTTAATCAAGTAGAAGTTGAGTTGCCGAGTGAAATTGGACATATGGTACACTTAAGGTTTCTAAGTGTGATGGGTAGCACAATAAAAAGGTTTCTGCCATCCCTAGGTAATTTAGTATGCTTGCAAACTCTTAATTTTCATGTTTGGAGTATTGACATGGTCATCCCAAATGTGATAATGAAGATGAAGCAATTAAGACATTTATATTTACCCTGGGGGTACGGAGCAAAGGGTAGGCTGGAGCTATCTACTCTTGGCCATCTACAAACCTTAGATTACCTTTCAAGTGAGTATTGTGATTTGAAAGATGTTGGTAGATTAACCAATCTTAGAAAACTGAGTATAAGGATGTCAAGCTCTTTGCAAAATTTGGAGGAAATCTTAAAATCTATAGGTAGCATGCTGAACCGTATCCGGTCTTTATTGGTGTTGGTGGACAACAATAGCTGTGGAGAGCAAGCTATTCAAATAGTATCAAGCTGTCGGCATATATACAAATTAGGAGGAAGCACAACAGACTCTATTCCACCAACATCCAACATCACCCAGGTACGAGCACGCGTCTCTCCAGCAACCAAGCCCTCCTATGAGCCTCCACCAGCCTCGAACACAAACTCAAATATCCCATCCCCACCACGGACGGTGGGACAGCAATAGCACAACGAAGAGTAAGAAAATCGTGAAATCCCTAGAAAACCCCAAGCTTGTGCAGCGCATTCTAACAGACCTCGTGTTTTTTCTTTTTTCATTCATTGTTGGGATAACCCTTTACAATTTTTTCATATTGTCACTCATGTACCAATTTTTGGGGAAAAAATACATGTGGCAGTTGCAATTTTATAAACTGCCTTACTTGGTCACACATTTGTTAGCTAGCAGATGATTTATCCCAACCCTTCTCTTCAATCCAAACATATCCCAAACTTTTTTGTGCTGGTCTAGATTTAATTTTGAATGTTTTCCATTCGGCATGTGTTATAAAATCCAAACTTATAATAAGACAAAGGATATTAGTAAATTTTGGAATTTCACAATTTTAATTTTTAATCATTCGAGTAAGGATATGCACGGCAATTACTCATACTACAAGAATGTATTTGATTTTTATTTCTTTCTTACTTTTCAGATTTGGGAATTTTCACAAAGAAGAGAGAATTAGGAATGAAAATGCTTCGACACTGTGCAGGTTTGCCATTAGCCATTATTGTGCTTACTGGAGTTCTAGCAAGAAAAAACACCATTAGAGAGTGGGAGAGATTGCATGAGAATGTTCATGAATACATAAGGAGAGGGATAGGTCATGAAGAAGAATATGAAGGTGCATCATGGGTTTTGGTATTGAGTTATAAAGACCTACCGTATTACTTAAAACCATGTTTTTTACATTTAGGTCATTATGCTGAAGACTCTGAGTTTGTAGTGAGCGAATTGACTAAGTTATGGGTGGCAGAAGGTCTTATCTCCTTGAGACAACAAGGACATGGTTCGAGGGAAACAATGGAGGATATAGCACGTGATTGCTTAAGTGAGTTAGTGGAAAGGTGTTTGGTTCAAATGGAAAAAAGTGGTTCAACTAGGACAATTATAGGTTGTCGAATCCATGATCTTGTACAACACATGTGTTTGTTAAAGGCAAAAGAGGAAAGCTTTCTCCAGATGAACTATTCTTTGCAAGAAAATACTTCTTCTATGGTAGCCGAGGTAGCACAATTGGGGAAAATTCGAAGACCTGCAATTTACTTGGATGAGAACGCAGATAAGTTGGTTTCATCAAGAGATGAAACAAATGGTCACGTAAGGTCTCTATTATTCTTTGGCCCAAGAGAATGGATTCCAAAAGGTGAAAAAGGATTACTATCTCCGTTGAAGGATTTCAAAGTGCTTAGAGTTTTGAAGGTTGAATGTCTTTATAATGTAGAAGTAGATTTGCCAAGTGAAATTGGAAATATGGTACACTTAAGGTTTCTAAGTGTGAATGATAGCCGTATCAAAATGTTTCCCTCATCCCTAGGTAATTTAGTATGTTTCCCCCATCCCCCATCAAAATGTTTCAAAATGTGATAATGAAGATGAAACAATTAAGCAAGGGGTAAGTGAAGCTGTCTACTCTTGGCCATCTACAGACCTTATATAACCTTCAAGTGAGTATTGTGATTTGAAAGATGTTGGTAGATTAACCAATCTTAGAAAACTGAGAATAAGAGTGTCAAGCTCTTTGCAAAATCTAGAGGAAATCTTAAAATCTACAGGCAGCACACTTAACCGTATCCGATCTCTAATTGTGGATAAAAAAATGAATAGCGGTGAAGAGCAAGCTGTGGAAATAGTATCAAGCTGTCGAGGTATATACAAATTGAGGTTGGATTGGTCAATCGCAGAATTACCGAAAGAGCTTCACAACTATCCAAACCTCACCAAGTTACAATTGTATAATTGTGGTCTCAAGGAGGACCAAATGGGAATACTAGAGAAGCTGCCAAACCTAACAACTCTATGCCTTGAAAGTATGGCTTTCCATGAGAATACAAAGATACTAGTTTTCTCCATAAGATGCTTTCCTTCTCTTGAATTTCTTCATGTTTCTAGAATGGACCAAATAACAGAGCTGAGGGTAGAGACAAGTGTATTCCTATCAGAGATGGCAGCCTAATATAAGTGTTCTAGATATATATTAACAGGCTTAAGGATTCCGACGTTGATAAAGATTAAGATTACCTAATCCTATAAGCATTAAGGTTATCTCTAGGAGTTTCTTGATGAGCAAAACTCCTAGAGATATGCATATAAATAGAAGGCTCCTTCTAGAGCCGAGAGACACACAAAAATACCAAGCATTCAGATATTCATCCCATTAAGAATTACTGCTGAAAGAGTTCTCAGCTTCTAGGAGAAAGTCTTTGTTTCACAAGTTCGTTTTGATCTTCATCATATTCAACATGTCTGAAACAGGTTAGTGTTTTACATGTTATAACTATCTAGACTAACATGTGGTATCAGAGCTTAGTTATATCATGTTTTACCTAACCAATCTGAAACAGGATGAAATTTTAAACTGAAAGCTGCAAGTTATATAGACAAGAACATGATAACAGTATAAAGAATTGACTTTATCATATTCTTGACAGTTTTTGATCAAGTTTGCAGTTGCCATGGGATAATTGAGCAAGCTAAAGCGGCTCAATCATTCCATGATAGCTATATTCAAAGTAATTGATCCAAAGTGGCATCATAGTTCAGAACATATTGAAAGGCTCTCCATCCAAAGATGTGAGCAGTTTGATATAGCTTTGATTATGATGGATCGACATGGAATATGCACAGTTATAAAATAGCAGAAGTTCTCCCCTATCCAAAGATGTGGACAACTTTTGTTCAAGGAATTATATAACTGTTTGTATTTCAGTGTCAATGGACGTACTTAAACTTTCTATCCAAAGATGAGAGTTAAGTATGTTTAACTTAAAGTCTTTTGGGGAAATTATTTAAGGTATTAATGTTTTAAAAACCTGTACAGTCAATCACAATTCAATCCAGACCCTTATTGGCTCCAACTACAAGAAATGGAGAGAAGATCTTGAAATAGCTCTTGGCTTATTGCACTATGAAATGGTTCTAACTGAGGAAGCACCAACCACACCAGCAGCTGATGCATCTGTCGAAACTAGGACCAAGTTTGCAAAATGGACTAAGGCTAACAAAATGGCAATCTTAATCATGAGGAGATCAATTTCAGAGGAGGTAAAGGGCAGCATCACAGAGTCTGAAAATGCACAGGCATTCATTGAGGCAATAGCAGAGAATTTCCAAAGCTCCAAAAAGGCTTAGATAGGTACACTAATGAGCAAACTCACAGATTTGAAGTATAATGGAGAATGATGCATAAGGACTCACATTCTGAACATGGTCGAAATTGGAAACAAATTGAAAGCTCTGAAAGTTACAGTAGATGAAGCCATGATGGTGCACTTTGCTCTTAACTCCCTGCCTAGCATTTATAGGCATTTGAAAACTAGTTACATTACTCAAAAGGAAATATGGATAGTGGCTGATCTAATAGGAATATGTGTGCAGGAAGAACAAAGCATTAGGAATGATAATGCAAAGGAACATGTGAATCTGGTGCAGGATTTTAAAGGCAAGCCAAAGGAAGGATATAAATCCAAATATGCAAACAAAAAGCAGAAGAATGATGAAGCGCAAAAGGACAGTCCAGTAGGTCGAAATGTTTTTTCTGCAAAAATTTTGGTCACATGAAGAGGGATTGTAGAAGGTACAAGCGTTGGCTGGACAAGCAAAAGGCTAAAGGTAAGAAAAACTCAGTTTCTGTGGTTTATGAATCAAATTCACTTGAGATTTTATCCAATACATGGTGGTTAGACAGTGGTGCAACAGTTCATGTAACAAATTCCTTGCAGGGGTTCAAAACAAAGAGAGTGCCAAACAAGGATGACTTGAAGGTGTTCGTGGAAAATGGAGAAAGAGTTAAAGTAGACTTTATTGGTTTAGTTAATCTAAAGTTGCAATCTGGTTTTTGTTTGGAATTAGATGATGTCGTTTATGTTCCTACTATGACAAGGAACCTTTTATCAGTTAGTAGGCTTGTAAAATCAAACTTACAGTTTGAGTTTGATGATTTTGGTTTCTCCATTTCAAGAAATAAAAGAGTTGTTGGTAATGGCATGATTGTTGATGGAATGTTTCGTTTGAATTGCAAACTACCAAAACAAGGCACTAAAATGTTGAATGTAATAAGCACAAAACAGTTAAGCAATTCAGAATCATATACTCTTTGGCACAAGAGACTAGGACATATCTCAGAAGAAATGATGAATCTCTTAAGCAAGCAATCTATGTTGCCACCACTTGACCACCTGAAAGGGATAAAACATGTATTGAATGTGCAAAAGGAAAGATGACAAACCTCAGAAAGAAAGGAGCTGTAAGGAGTGAAAAATTACTTGAGTTGATACACACTGATATCTGTGGCCCTTTTCCAGTCAACACTCATGATGGCTACAAATTTTTTTTAACCTTTACTGATGACTTTTCCATATATGGTTATGTGTATTTAATAGCAGAAAAATCGAAGGCATTGGACATGTTTAAAATTTACAAAGCAGAGGTTGAGAACCAACTAGATTCTAAAATCAAGGTAGTGAGGTCTGATAGAGGTGGGGAGTTCTATGGAAAATTCACTGAGAAAGGTAGAAACCAGTTATGATTGATTACACTTGACAGTATAATCATAACGGTTTCAATCTTAATCCAGTTGGAAGCCTTATGTGTTTTTGTTAGTTCATATATGTGATTGTAAAAGTCTTAGATGTTATATATCTAAGGAGCTTCGACAGTCCCTTGTGAACTGAAGACCAGCTCAATCATGACAGTGGCTTGATAAAGGAATAAAGATAAGAGTAGATTTTCACATGGCCATTAAGTGATGACAATGAGCTTCGATCGATTATTTGATGAAGTGAGAGAATGTAAGATGGTTTACTGTCTTAAACCACAGAAGTGATCTTCTAATCGAATAAGAACTCATGGTTTATCAAAAAGTCTATTCCTATCAGAGATGGCAGCCTAATATAAGTGTTCTAGATATATATTAACAGGCTTAAGGATTCCTATGTTGATAAGGATTAAGATTACCTAATCCTATAAGAATTAAGGTTATCTCTCTAGGAGTTTCTTGATGGCAAAACTCCTAGAGATATGCATATAAATAGAAGGCTCCTTCTAGAGCCGAGAGACACACAAAAATACCAAGCATTCAGATATTTATCCCATTAAGAATTATTGCTGAAAGAGTTCTCGGCTTCTAGGAGAAAGTCTCTGTTTCTCAAGTTCGTTTTGATCTTCATCATATTCAACATGTCTGAAACAGGTTAGTGTTTTACATGTTATACCTATCTAGACTAACAATTATACCTTAGAGGATTTCTAGAAGTCTTATAAATAGGAAGTTTAGGTTATTGTTCAAAGGACCCATCATCCTCCATCCTCGATCACCTATCACCCATCATCCTCCATCCTCCAACATCTTACATATTCATACTCATAGCCGAAATATCCAACGGAGAATACGAAGAAAGCTTGCACAACCTTGGCATCTACTTGGAGAATTTGGTGTCTTCCATGTCTTAATCAAGCATCATGATTCTCAATAAGTCATTCATGAACTAATTTCTTTTACTAGGGTTACGATGTAGCCTAGCTATGAATACTCAAATTCTTTGATATTGTTAATTTTATTTATCTATACATGTTGAGTAGTTGTTACTGTTCTTAATACTTTCAATTAATTGGCCACTAATTGCTTAATTGGAAGAATTAGATTGAGACCGGAAAGAGATTCCTAGTAAATAGCTTCTTGTAACAAGTACCATAAATTACATAGCCGACTCGGAAGACTAGGTTATGGTTTGTGTAATCTTTGTTAAAATCCTTAATGAAACGATGATAGAACCCGGCATGACCAAGGAAACTTCGGACTCCCTTCACGGAGGTAGGTGGTGGCAAATTGGCAATAGTATCAATCTTGGCTTTGTCAACCTCAATCCCTTTGGCTGAAATCTTGTGCCCAAGGACTATTCCTTCTCTTACCATAAAATGGCATTTTTCCCAATTCAAAACCAAATTAGTTTCTTCACAACGTTGTAGAACCAAGGCTAAATTTGAGAGACAAGAATCGAATGATGACCCAAAAACAGAGAAATCATCCATAAATACTTCAATAAAGCGCTCCACCATATCAGAGAATATACTCATCATGCAACGTTGAAAAGTAGCGGGGGCATTGCACAAACCGAATGGCATTCTTCTATAGGAAAAGGTACCAAAGGGGCATGTGAATGTTGTCTTTTCTTGGTCTTCTGGCTCTATGGGGATTTGATTGTATCCCGAATAGCCATCTAGAAAACAATAATAGGGATGAACCAAACTTTCTTTTAGTGGATCTTTTGGGTAGTATGCCATGAATTGTGGTCGAACAACATGATCTACTGCTTCTAAACGGAAACAATACTCCGAATCAATGGGATACTTGGTTGCATCAAAAACTTTGAATTCCACCTTTTGATCAGCATCTCGTAGGATCAAAGAACCTTTTTCTACGTCAATTATCATTCTTCCCGTAATGAGAAATGGGTGGCCTAAAAGAATTGAAGTGTCGACATCTTCTTCCATATCCAAAACTATGAAATCAGCTGGGAATATGAATTTATCCACATTCACTAGTACATCTTCAAGAATGCTGTGAGGATATGTAAGTGATCTATCCGCCATCTGCAAGGAAATATTAGTTTTCTTAATTTCCCCCAAACCAATTCTTTTAGCTACAGACAAAGGCATTAAATTAATACTAGAACCTAAATCACACAATGCTCTTTGAAAAGAAATAGTGCCAATGGTGCAAGGTATAAAAGACCTCCCTGGATCCTTTCGCTTAGGTGGTAGTTGACTTTGTATTACCGCGCTACACTCCTCCGTCAATTCCACCATCTCTGTATCTTCCAAACGTCTTTTTTTGCTTAAGATGTCCTTGATGAACTTTCCATAATTCGGCATTTGGTCTAGTGCTTCACCAAATGGAATGGTAATTTGCAATTTCCTAAAAATTTCAAGAAATTTGGAGAACTGTGCATCCTTCTTATGTTTCTTCAAGCGTTGTGGAAAAGGAATTGGCAGAACATAGGATTTTGGAGTGAGATTTTTGAATGGTGGTTGCTCAGATTTTGCTGAATTTCCGATGGAGCTCACGACGGTATGTAGGCTATTGTCTTTAGTTTTTTTCCGTTTCTTTCAACTGTTGGTGGTGCTTTTTTGCGTCCAAATCTACAGCGGTTTTGATGGGTCTCCCATTTTGAAGTGTGATTGCCTTCACATGTTCTTGAATTTTTGGATTAATCTCGGTTTGGCTTGGCAATACTCCTTGGCTTCTTTCACTCAATATAGTAGCTAGTTGGCCTACTTGCACCTCCAAGTTCCGAATAGAAGCGCTCTGATTCTGAAGTTGGGTTTTGGTTTCAGTCATAAATTGGGTGGTAGACATAGTTAACTGAGTAAGAGCATCTTCAAAGAGGTGGCATGTACCAAGGAAATATGTGCTCAAAGTTCAAGAAAAAGAAAAGAGGAAAAAAAAAAAAGGATCTATATTCAAAAAGAAAAAAAAAAGTGAAGCATATCAAAAATCCTGGACGCCCTTTTAAAGTAAATTTGAAGAGCCAAGCCTTATAACTGATAAATGCCTTAGTATGTCTTAAGTTCTAGTATATGGCTAAAAATAGGGTAAAAATGGTAAGGAAATATTGTGGGTGATGAAATAAAAGGCTAAGTGTTTGGCTTCAAAGGGTTGATGGCACACACAATGGGTAGGACATGAGGCTTTACTTAGTGGTTAGAACATGCATAGCCTAACATCATCTTCCAAGGTCCATCCAACTCAAAAGTGAAAGCATAAGATTATTCATACAAAAGAGAAATTAGTTCTTAGTATTCAATTCAAAAGCCTAATTGAGATCAATCTAAATAAGAAAGAAAGAAAATAGTGAATAAGAATAATCTCAAATACTCTCTCAATGAATGGAAATTTGGCTCAAGTATCTCACAATGGTAGTCTCCACTATTTCTCCACGATCATCCAAGTATAGCTACCTTGTCCATCAAAATACTTGAAGTATGGCTATGTGAAGTGCTATAATTATGATGCATAAACGTTCATGACAACACTTTAATTAAAGAAATATGATCAAACATTACATATACATCACTATTAGTAAGAGAAAGTACAGGCTTTAACAAATTTTTATTTTTTCAAAATTTAAAGGAATTTTGTGATTTTGCAAACAAATATGAGTGAATTTATGAGCCCCAATTGCTTAGGAATAAAGAAATTTCATCAAAAGGAAGAGGACACACTTGGAATAGCTCCTAGAAACCTCTGATCGCGAATGGAATGGATCGTAATTGATTTGGAATGAAATAAGAAAATTCTGGAAAATTGACCTTTAGCGACGAAATATCTGATGAACACCGTCGCTGAAAACCCTTTAGCAACGAAAAATCTGATGAACACCGCAGCTGAAAACCCTTTTGTGACGAAAAAGCGTCATATTTCTGGGTAGATAGTAGCTAGCCTTTTTTGGGTTTTAGGCTACTTTTTTAGCTTCAAATCTTCCTAAAACGCCATGTAAACCACTTGAGACCCCCAAACCTGCTTCAAATCATCATAATAACCATTCTAAACATGTTGGTGGCTTCAAATTTACCTGAAAAACATCAAAAAGGAAAATAGGCAAAAAAATTTATTTTGACCAAAATAAGAACATAGTAACCTCTTTTGCTATTTTCTGGGTTTTAAAGTCATCCAATGACCAAAACAACATCTGTAACACATCTGCAACATGTTTGCAATCATCTTGGGGCTAGAAAAATGCAAGAAATGTTCCTTGAAACACAAAATCCTTTCTTTGGAACATAAAATCTGTTTTGTTTTTTTTTTTTTTTTTCTTTATGACTCAAAACTCAATTGACAACAAAAATAACAAAATTCCTACACCTCTAAGTTAATGTGGTGAGTAAAAATGCTCCCTAAATGAATTATGTTGTCCACATATATTATAACACGTTAGTTAACGAATTATACAGATGATTATATTTTAGTATCACGCTATAATCTCTCTATGGATTGATTGTATTTGCATGGTTATGTACGCTCATACCATTCAAAATATTGGTCGTATAACGTCTATAATGATAATGGTCTCATCTCCACAAATATTTTGTGTGACCAAAATTAATTTGAAATAAAACCATGTCCTACTTAAAAATTTAAAAAGGAAAAGATTCATGGATAAAAATCGAGGACAAAATCTCATCTCACCCTCTTGAGAACGTGACAAATGTGGACTTTGTACATTCATCACTAACAGAGATAAGATTTGACAACTTGAAATCACTACACCACAGAGTTTGAAGAGGTTTGAGAATTCTAACTCTAGCTTTGCTATGAAGCCTCAAGAGAGATCCGTGAAAAGGAAACTTTTCTATGTTTTCTAGCACATTAGTGAAAAGATTCTGTTCCATAGAAAACTCTCACGATATTTCAAATCAACTTTTCTATATTTCACCACACCACAGAGTTTCTATGTTTTCTCTAGCTCCCTAAATAAAGAGCAGTTGAAAGTCGTTTGAAATCATAAAATTTTATTTATTAGCTATTGTCATTACGTACATGGCGAAATAAGGGTCCGTTTGATAACTATTTTCATTTTAGTTTTCATTTTTTGTGATACAATACAGAAGAAAATGAGAGTGAGAGTAAGAATAGGAGTAAGGATGAGATTGAGAGGTGATGATGGGAGGGATGAGTAACAAAAGTGAAAACAATTTCAAGTAGGTTTTAGTTTTTAGTTTTTGTTTTCACTTTACTCCTTACTCTCATCCGCTCCTCTTATCTTCCTTCTCTCAATCTCATCTTTACTCTCATTCTTACTTCCATTCTCTTCTTCTTCTTTTTCCCTCTATACTGTAGGACAAAAAATGAAAAATAAAAACTAAAAATTTAGGGGGGTGTATTCAATTGAGATTTTAATAGATTGTAATTACTTTATTTTAATGTAATAGATTTCAACATGATTTTTCTTATGGTTTTAATAGATTGTAATTACAAGATTTTACTTATGATTTTAATTTATGTAGGACTTTCTTGTATTCTCCGAAATAGATTTCACCAAAGTGTGGATTGGATTCGGGTTAGCCATCTGTCATCCATTAGTTAAAGGATGTCAAGCCTTTAAAGATGCAGAAAGTTGAAGTTACACCAATCTTAGCTCAAGTTATCATTACTATCTGTCATGTATGGCTTTCTTCAAATCATCATGTTCTAGAGCTAAAACCATAGCGGTCCCAAACTTCAAACATAACTATCATTAAACTAAAACCATACAGCTATTAAGTTTTGGATAGAGAAGTTGGTCTGGAACTGAGAATTGAGTAGGAACAAGCTACAAGAAGGAAAAATCTTGAATTAATTGAATTTATAAATATTACAACAGACAAGATAATTGAATCAATTCAATAAGAAACTGGATAGCAAAATGGTCCAGCTATGACATGATACTAGTATAGAACACTTGTCACTCAAATTAATTCCACAAATTGACTAAAGAAAGACAAACAAATCAAACGAAATAAACGAGCTGAAAATCTATTGAGAAAAATGCATGCATATTACATAATATGAACAACTATTGAAAGCAACGTACATGAAATTATTGTTTACATCTGACTCTCCTTTTTATCCTCCTCCCCAAAAAAAACATACGCATCCAAGTCCATCTGGGAGTATTACATTTCGTTGCTTTTCAATTCTTTCGTTTTTGTCTATAGATACTGTGTGTTGATTTGGCCATTTGGAGGAAGTTGTGGTCACTCTTTGGATGCTGAATGAGTTTGGTCTCAACGTTTCCTGGTAGGATATTATTGTTACTGCTTTGTGGGTTTACACCTCCCTTCTACCTGACGACCTTTAGGCTTTAATTACAAATGCAATATATCGCTTTTTTATAAAATATAAAAATAAAAAGTTTCAATTTTTTGGTTAGTTATTAGGTCTTGTCAAATATCAAACAATGAGATCATTGCTTTGCAAATTGAAATCAAAATATTCAATAAATTAGATGGAATCGAACTCTTAATTAAGTATTTTAAGCCTAATTCATGTTCCCACACCGCATTCATCACGTTTTTAATCGTAACCTAAATTATGTCACTTAATTAAGCTAAAGATCATGTACCTTTACATTTTTCTTGAGTAAAGTTTAGTTTAGCAGGTGGGAAGCCATCGAATAAAAACATAGGTCTCGATTATTATTTCATTTATATCTTAAGATTATTGTCTAGTATCGAACATGTGTCTAAATTAAAATGAAAGTTAGCGCCTAAAGTTATTATTCCCTCCAGTGGAGGAAATTATTTTAATATGCTAATTGTACTAATTAATAATCAGAGATCAGTTTTAGTAGAATATTAATTATGAAAAATGACAAAACACCCCAAGACCTGCATGGATCTGAATCCTGACCGTGTATATTACGAACTTTTCCAAAAATTGAGTCTACAAAATCTTCCAATCATATATGAACACTACAGGAAAAGGGCCCACGTTGCTCCAAAAATCAAAGCTCGTGCCTCTCTCTCTCTTATATACATAAGCAGCATCCACCCAACGGTACCTGTTATAGAGAGGTAGATGAGGACCTAGACTTTTGCTTCTCCTCTCTTCCTCTCTTCTCTCTTCTCTCTCTTCTGTGCTGCAATGGCGACGTGGGCTACCTTAGACTGCTCCTCAGGCCAACTGGCCCAGTTGCTAGGCCCCAACAACACCGATGCAGCCAACTTCATCTGCTCCCAGTTCGCCGTCGTGTCCTCCAAGCTCTCCGATACCGCCTACGCCGTCGACACCACTTACCTCCTCTTCTCCGCCTACCTCGTCTTCTCAATGCAGCTCGGCTTCGCCATGCTCTGCGCGGGCTCCGTCCGCGCCAAGAACACCATGAACATCATGCTCACCAATGTCCTCGACGCCGCCACCGGCGGGATCTTCTACTACCTCTTCGGCTTCGCTTTCGCCTTCGGCGGCCCCTCCAACGGCTTCATCGGCCGCCACTTCTTCGGCCTCAGGGACATCCCCTCCGACTCCTTCGACTACAGCCACTTCCTCTACCAGTGGGCCTTCGCCATCGCCGCCGCCGGCATCACCAGTGGCTCCATCGCCGAGAGGACCCAGTTCGTCGCATACCTCATCTACTCCTCCTTCCTCACCGGCTTCGTCTACCCGGTCGTCTCCCACTGGTTCTGGTCAACCGACGGCTGGGCCAGCGCTGCAAATACCCAAAACCTCCTTTTCGGATCCGGAGTCATCGATTTCGCCGGGTCGGGTGTGGTCCACATGGTCGGAGGCATCGCCGGCCTCTGGGGAGCGTTCATCGAGGGTCCGAGAATCGGCCGGTTCGACCACTCCGGCCGGTCCGTCGCTCTCCGCGGACACAGCGCTACTTTGGTAGTCTTGGGCACGTTCTTGCTCTGGTTCGGGTGGTACGGGTTCAACCCGGGTTCTTTCACCAAGATCCTGAGTTCGTATGGGACCGGATCATATTACGGGCAGTGGTCGGCGGTGGGCCGCACCGCCGTGACGACCACCCTCGCCGGCTGCACTGCCGCTTTGACAACTCTCTTCGGAAAGAGGATCCTCTCGGGTCACTGGAACGTAACGGACGTTTGTAACGGACTTCTCGGCGGCTTCGCGGCGATTACTGGGGGGTGCTCCGTCGTAGAGCCGTGGGCAGCAATCGTATGCGGCTTCGTCGCCGCCATCGTTTTGATCTCGTGCAACAAGTTGGCCGAGAAGATGAAATATGACGACCCGTTGGAGGCGGCGCAGCTCCACGGCGGATGCGGCGCGTGGGGAATTATCTTCACGGCGCTGTTTGCTACCAAGAAATACGTGAACGAGGTGTACCCGGGAAAACCTGATCGGCATTACGGGTTGTTCATGGGCGGCGGAGGGAAGATGCTGGGGGCCCACTTGATCCAGATTGTGGTGATTATCGGGTGGGTCAGTGCCACGATGGGGCCCCTGTTCTTCGTGCTTCATAAGCTGAAGCTGCTGAGGATTTCGGCCGAGGATGAGATGGCGGGTATGGATCTGACCCGACATGGTGGGTTTGCTTACGTGTACCATGACGACGAGGACTCGGAGAAGCCAGCGACGATTCAGCTTAGAAAAGTAGAACCAAATGCTTCTTCCACGCCCACTTTCGTTTAGAAACTAATTTCCTCTTCTTCTTTTTTTATAAAAATTTTATGATATTTTTGAATAGTAACTGTTGAGTAATTATTATATGTAGGATTTGTGTAAAATAATGTGTCTTTTTGTAATGGGGTGGTTGTGGTGATAATGATTTGCGTGTTGAAGATAAGTTTTTGTTGGATTGAGATTTTACCTCTTTTTTATTTATGTAAATTATTATTTATTATTATTATTCATGTGACTGTCTATTTTCTATTTTATTAAAATTAAAATGAAATATTTATGTGGTACTTATTTGAATATTGAAAATGTATCATTCGTGAGCAATGACTACTCTGGGAAATGGGTACAAGTGCTTTTGTTTGATCTGCTTTTGTTAAAAGCCAAAAGAAATGTGGCTGGCTTTGTTTTGTGATCGTGAATGAAATGGAAGTGACAAAAGAACAAAGAAAATCAATGAATCGATGTGAAACATTTTGGATTCATTCACTGGATTGAATTCTGACTTTAACTGAAATTATAGAGTATGGGAGCCTGGGCCAGTAGACTTCTGGCTGAGGAGAATCTTCTGACGCCGCAAAGATGGAACTTGGTTGGAATGTCAAACCAGTAGATGGCTTGTGAACTTGGAGTTAGCATGGCCTTGTTATATTGTTTGTAGTGTCACGTCTCATGAAATATGATTTTTTTTCTCTGCTGTAATTATTTTTGTAAGAGTGACGAGAGAGATAGATACATAATTATATTAATTTTGCAAAATTTACTTCATAAGAAGATTAGTTCAGAAGCGAACATTATTTGCAGTATCGACTGTCCGGTTCGCATAGAGTTGCACTTGATGTTATATGCTCTCTTTGTCATAGATGCATCAGCTTGTTTAGCAAATATGACAAATACAACGTCAGTTTTTCTATCTTAAGAATGTGCTTATTTTAAAACAAAATGCACACATTCTTTTGAGGATTACACAATGCAATTTAGCATTCCGAATCGTCTATATGTATATTTTAAGTCATGTTTCAAGGCTCATCACTAAAAACTCATCCAAATTGGAAATTTTCTGATCATATAAAATATATTGTCATAGACTATGTGAAAGAGTATAATGGTTATTTAAAAATATATTCTTCCATGGAATGAAGATGATGTCGGCATGATATAAAGGAGCTGGGACAATCGTGGGATATAATTGCTTCCTATCATCCTTCATTTTGTTTTTCCAATCCAATCTTCCGTTGAATATTGACTTGGTGATAGCCTTAAGTTATTAACAATGAATTAATTAGTTTTCAGAAAAGAAGAGTCTAATTGGGAAGGGGCAGCCTGAGTTTGGAATTTAAATGAAAACTGTAGCAAAATGATGATCTTTGTTTTCGTTTTTTTTTTTTATGTAAAACAAAACAAAATCATCATTTTGAGGTGGAATGATGGATATTATTCGTCTCTTTTCTTGAAAGTCACAAATTGACGAGTATACAAAAAGTAATTCATAAAAGTGAAAAGAAATAAAAATACAGGCATCACTAGGAAAGTATGAGTTTTATTTATTTATTTATTAATATACTTTATTATTAATATAAGCGATAATCTAAACTACAATTGAGGTTTCACGCATACAGGATGTCATAATTTCAAACTTAAGCTACTAGTCAATGTCTTTTTCAATTGAGCTATACCCTTTGACGGAAAGTAAGAATTCTTAATCCCAATAGATGAGTATTTTGGAGTTTTACACACACACTAACAAGATATCATTGAATTTTAAACTTAAAATCAATAGTTTACAAGCCAATTTTCCTTTTAATTGAGCTATAACCCTTTGACGGAAAGTAAGAATTCTTAATCCCAGTAGACGAGTATCTTCCCCGAATAAATGATGCAGATTGGCTTGGAAATCGATTGGTATTGCAATTGGTTGCATTAAAGAAGAAATGCGGTCAGTCAAATATACAAGTGTGAAAGACATAAACCCGAAAGCTACCAAAGCAGACGGTGGTGGGTTGGTCTATGACATTGACGACGACTTTCAACGTTGCCTTGTAGACTTGGCATTAGAAAAGTCTAAGGGTCCACAATTTATGTATGCAAATATATGTATGGCCGCCCGCCTCCATCCTTGTGTTTCGAATTTATGCTTTAACTATTTTTGTCACTTTATTTAACAACATACTATCAAGTCATGGATGTCAAATGTCCACAACCATAACTTAGTGATAATATATTTGAGTGGTGTGTTGTAGTTCTTGAGTTGGAATTTTCTTCCAATATTATTCGAAGGAAAAGGAATGAAGAATTTTTTTTCGAAGCTTTCACAATCTCCTTACGAGATTTTGCTCTTTTTATGATATGAGAGTTTTTTTTCCAAGTTTTATACGGAATATTGATGATCTTGTACGCTCGCGTCTTGAAGAAAATTCGTGAGTATGTAGTAGAATTTTAATTTTGACTGAAGAGGAGAAGAAGAAAGTGACATTTTTGGATCATATAGACATTTAGTCTAGCTGTTGAGACTTGCAAATCATAAAGCAAAGTTGAACATTTGATGTTGTTGTTTGCGATGGATTCAAGTGTGAATGCATTGTAATTTGTATGTACCTTTGGGATATCTTGTATTCCCATTGGGTTTGCAATCTTTCGTTCTCTAGAACAAAGTCATTTCGTCAACTTTACCCAAAGAGAGAGAAAATGAAAGGTCATTTGATTAAGGTTAAAGGCACAGAAAAACTTGTCCTTTACCCATAATTTAAGAATTTCTGGTACTTGGACAACCGCATGAAACTCTGTGGTGGTAATTTTAAGTTGAATATCTTATCAGCTAGTGGTGATGGGAACTTCAGTTTGAAAACTGGTTTCTTCTCTAATCTTTTGAATTTTATTTTCTCTTTTTTCCATTGTGTGTGTGTTTTTTTTTTTCTTTTCAAAAAGAGGGTACGATTTTATTTCAATAATTTAGTCTCACAAAATATTTGGACTTCATTTGTAGAAGTGAGATATGGTTATAACAAAACAAATGAGATGAAGAGATCCCAAGTTTGATTTTTCCCTCTATTATAAATCGACGAATTTTAGTTGTTTTCTTCTAGCCTTAGATGCATTTCTACAAAACGAGCTTCGACATGAAATAGAGTTTATATCTTGATTATGCTCTCTTTCTTAACAGCATCCGATTTCATATCTGAAATCTTTTCGGGTGATGAATCCATGAAATTTCCAATGTTACTATTGTATTCTTTTTCTATTATAGGGGTTTTAATTTAATACAATATTGTGTATCCAATTTAATACAATGTCAAAGTATGCCAAACTTTGACAGATGCTATAGCTCTTCTTCTTGATGTACGCATGTGATATACCCTAAACAACACCCTACCACCAAAAACCAAACCCAAATTCAATTCATAAATCTGCTTTGACTTGCCAAATGCATCCATTCACATGTATTAACGTACTAATTTAAGCTAGTTTTATTGTACAAAAATATTCATAACCTTTGGAAATAGTAAAGAACGAGTTTCTTTTTTTTCTTAACTATTAGTTACGAAAATAATAAGGGATTGGGCAGCACTCCAACAGATCAGATACCTTTTTTAATTGATTAGATTCGTCATAGATAAGGCGAAAATCCAGGGAATTAGCTCTAAACAATTACAAGTGGCCGTGATTTTTCTGGTATTAAATATTAAAAATTTGATTCTTCCAACAATTATTTTATTAATTTGATTCAATTTGGTTCATGCAGTTTGTTTGCTGGATTTGTGTTTGATTGTCAAATGAAAGTTGGTGAACGTATCGTTGGTCTCCGTACGGTGGCTATGATTTAAAGGACAAGATTTTTTAATTACAATTTGAATTGGCTAGGCTACGGTTGGTTTAGTAGCCCAACTTATGTTTTTCTAGAATAAGACGATAAATTGTATTTATAATTAGGCATAAAGGGCATTAGTTATACGGATCAATATAAATACAAATAACCATGGGTTAATACAACTATAGAAGCACAATAACCACAAAGGGTTAATCCAAATAATGTAAAGGACTCCACTATCAATAACAAGCGCACAAGATGTACCTCCACTCATAGCCACATAGGGCCTAATAAATTCTGGCAAAAAAGTAGCAAGCCTGAATAAATCATACATATACCCCAATGCACCAAACTACAATAGCAATTATAACTTTTTTAACTCTCGTAAGTAGAAATAAAATTCGATCTACAATCACGTCATCACCAAGACAACCAATCAACTACCAAACTCAGACAAGACGAAAGGCCTCGAGGGGATGGGCAAGGAGCAGAGGTGGAGAAGGGAGGGGAAAGTCTAGGAGGGTAAGGAGGAGAAGAGGAGAGGGATGAAGACGACCGGGAAGCGACTAAAACTTTTCTCTCTCAGGATTTTCTCTCTTATGGTTTAATAATGAAATTGTCAACCCTACTACTTTAATTGTGCATTACCAATAGCTTTTTAATGCTATTTTCTCTTAAGATGTCACAAATTTAGATTCTCCTTCACACATTAATAAGAAGAAGAAAAATGGTGCATCGCTTGTTTACTTTTAGGAATGCTGACCAATCAACAAGATATGATAATGTAGCTGCTTTGCATCTTCTTCTTTTTTTTTTTATCTTTTTCTCTAGTATCTTTTCAAAGGAGACTTTCTTTTTTGAAGTTTTTAAAAGTCCAGCAAAAAAAAAAGAAATAAATGACAAAAAGAGTTGAAAGTAACCCCTAACATCAAGCAATTTATTTATTTATTTATTTTTAAAAAGGTTTGAATCCGTACATCAAGAGAAAATTCGAGGATAATATTCAATTAACAAATGGAGAAATGAAAAAGACATAAACGTAAAAAAGAAACCAACTTTGAGTTGCTTTGTATAAGCAAGAAAAGGGATAGTTTTTAGCTCCATGAGGAAAGTTCTGAATTTTATTTATTTATTTATTTATTTTGCTTTCTATTTGATATAAACAATCCATGGCAGCCAAACCATGAATTACCTGCGAATTGCTATACATTATTGATGTATGTCTGTCAAGTAAATACGTCATTCACGGTTTATGACAAAGTCATGCAACGACTTAATGCAACTGGGAGTAAACAAAATATGTTCAGCGAGCTCATAGTTATGTCACACCTACGTATGTACATATTTATAGAAACTCTCGTGATCAAGATAATAAGGTCATTTCTATTCAATTTTCTTTAACTTTGATTTCATTTAATGGTAAATTGGTTATTCTCGAAATCTAACACTCAAAACCTAAAAGTGAAGCGATTAACCAATCCGAGGCTTGCAACTATAATTCTAAATGAGGATTTCTTGTTGAGTAAAAACTAAAATAGAAAGACTTCGAGGTACGATTTGAATCGTTTCCTTAAAGTGTTATTTGTCTCCTACGATTCAAATCGTACCTCAAAGTTCATATTTCAGTTTTCACTCAACATTTTTACATTGTAAAACAATTAACTATGTCAATAAATGACATCAAAGTTGAAAAAAATTAAGTAGAAGTGGTGTTTTCTCGATGCATTCTATATTTAAGAAATACATCACGTCATGCATATAGAGCTGCATATATTCAACATTTCAATTGTCAACTGTGCATCAATCACAATCTGTAGGATCTGTGTTTGGCTGCTCGCTCATGGCTAATTATGTCACACACACACATATATGTTTAGCAGGTCAAATGTCAACTGCTTATAAACCAACTCTTATTAAATTAATCAACAAAAACAAGAAGAATCTACTAATTAACCTTCAAAACCTGCTTGTAGGCCTTGATAGACAATGTGCAGATAATTGCGTCTTCGTTGAAGTAAAAAGGAAAACCTGTATTGGCTAGTGGGGTACGTATAGCTTAGTTGGCATCTCCACCCATGTAGAGACAGATATTCGAAATCTCCAGACACCTATTGAATATTTGTGTAAGCTCCCCTCTCTTAATCGCTTGTACATAAAAAAAGGTAAAAAAAAAAAGAAGTAAGAAAGAAAACCTATGTTTACAATTAAAAAGAACAAATATTTGTGTTATGGATTAAACTCAGATTTTGAAGGTCGTTGGAGTTTTTCAAGAGGTGCATGGGTCTTGAAGTCGAGCTTCCTTTTGCGTTTGTAATGTCAACTGGCAAAGTAGGTTGTAGTTTGGCCTCATTAAGAAATCAGTTGACTTGATAGCTTATATGTAAAAGTGCTGCTTAACACACCAAATATATTCACCGAATTTAATTTATTATTTAACGTGGCAGTCTTAGGATACATGATTTGAAAACTAGAGAAATTAAGGGTCTATTTGATAATCATTTCAATTTTAGTTTTTAGTTTATATTTTTTGTGATAGAGTATAGAGAAAAAAGAGGGAAAATGAAAGTGAGAATGAGACTGAAGATGACAGGGGAAGATAGAAGGAATGAGTAACAAAAGTGAAAACAAAAACTAAAAACTGAAATCTATTTGAAAATGTTTTCACTTTGTTACTCCTCCCTTCTCATCTTCTCTCTCAATCTCATCCTTACTCCTATTCTCACTCTCATTTTCCTTTATGCTCTAACACACGAAAATTAAAAACTAAAATTAAAATGGTTATCAAACGAGATATATGAAGAAAATCAAATTGTTGTCATATCCACACATACATGATAATAGTACCTCCATTTTGTACTTCAAATTATGATTAAAAAAAACATAATTTCTCCACTCCTCTTTTGTCCACTTACACTCTCTTGGTTAGAAATTGTGTGTTCCCATTCCTTTTTTGTTCACGTACACTTCTTTTTTTTGTTATAGTAAAAACTATTAAAAAATAAAAGGAAGTGTAAGTGATCAAAAAGAGAGTGGGAAAATCATCACCCATAAAAAATCGTAGAGAGTCCTTATTCTATTTTCTTTCTTGAGGCCGAAGAAGGCAACAAAGATTAAGGGGCTCTCCTTCTAAAGGGGCTCAAAAGAGTACAGAAGCCCAAATTCTCTGTAGACACATGCTGGCAAGGCGATCTCCACTAGTTGGGTGTGCAAATGTAATCTTCCAGCACACCCAAATGGTTAAAAATATGTCGGAACCATTGATTTTTCACCCAGTATTGATTGGGTGGGCTTGCAGCTTGGGATATAATCTGTTGATCAATGCATCTGTTAAGGCAAATTTTATTTATTTTGGTATGACAATCATAAATCTTAAAACGTCACATATGTGTTGGTATCCGTCGAGGAAGCTCATGGGTTAAGATCCATGATATGAAAGCTTGAAATACTTATTAGAGCATCTCCAATCCTTTTGTAAACCTTTTTCTCAACTTTAAATTCTGGAAAGAAAAAACAGAAGACATAAAACTTAGCTTCAACAAACAATAGGGGTCTGCAAGTAGACTTGACTCAGATCAATTGAGCCTCGCACATTGATAGTGTGTGTTTGAGAAAATCCCCACCCCTTCCTAACTCTGGCACCAAAATAAAAAATAAAAAAACCTCTTGTCCAAACTCTATCCAAATTGGAGGGAACATATAAATAGTATACATGAGTGACATCCTTGCGTAATAGGCCATGTTAATATTCTTTGTATCATTTCAATTTGATCGGACGTCTCCAAATCAACAAAATTCATGAATTATTGACAAATAATTGGGATGCTTAAAATGACAATGCAAAATCAAGTCAGTCCAAAATAGCCCATTTTAAACGTGGAAAGTAAGAACATGTGTGAACAATGGTGCAAAGTAAGAAAACCAGACCAGTTCATGAGGGTTATGCTTTCCCTTTCAATCCCCAAAATTGGCCCCATGATGCGGCCAACGACATGAAAAGATTTTCAAATCAAACGCGTGCACAAAGGACTGTACGTAAATAGTATGATTGGTCTGCAATGGTTCACTATATTTATGAAAAGCTACAAGATCGATCAACAAATCACAGACCACGCACTAATGGCCAAGCACAAATTTGATATTTTCCCGGAAATGTCTACAAATTATTGACCCTCCTCATTTTCTCTCCAATTTTCCCAGCAACCAAACAAAACATTACCCAAGAAGAGGCTCTCCAAGTGGAGTCCAATTTTCCCGTTATCAAATTCCCTGTGCCCCCCCACTGTTTCCTCTTTGATATTGTGACATGTGGCACATCATTTAACAACATTTTAACACTGTTAACTCTTCAGCCCATTTTTTTTTATTTTAAAAAAATTAATTAAAAAACACGTTTGAGGCAGACACGTTCTCTCTCCTCTTCATCTTCTACCCTGCGTATCATGACTCAACCCTTGCATCATCTTCCCCCTGCAAAACTCAGCCCCTGCATTTGGTTCGATAATTTTTTTTGCTCGTTGGATGCTGGTTTGTGAGGAAAGCCAGGTTCTGCTTCATAATTTTTCTCCCCCTTTTTGACTTCTGATTTTGGAGCTTTCATATGAGAAACGCTTAAACAAATAATTTGGGACAATCATATACCCATTATGCAATTCATGTAAATTAAACTCATTTGGTTTCAATTTTTTTTTCCAGAAAAGAAAATGAAAAAGATGATTGTAACAGAACTTGCATATTGCAAATTTCCATGAAAACTAGCCAATGCCAATGTCGAACAGATGATTCACGAGCTTCCAGCAATTATTTCAGCCTCGTGAGTCTTCCTCTCTCATTCGTCTCAATTCACAATCACCATTGGAAGGAAAATTGCTTCATAATTTTCCCCCTTTTTGGCTGCTGGTTTTGGAGTCATCCTATTAGAATTTTCAATTTGTTCATACTACAGTAGATGAAAACAAAAAGGAAACAAAGACTGAAACCAAATGAATTGCTTAACGGGTATGTGAGTTATTTGTTCAAAAACTTCTCATACGATGGCTCCAAAATCAACAGCCAAAAAGGAGAAGAAAAAAAAAATGAAGGGGTTTAGTATGATAATTGGTAGCGTGGAAGATGAAAATGCAATATCGCTTTTGTGTCAAACTTGTATTTTAATAGTTTTTAATTATTTTAATAAAAACAATTGGGCTAAAGAGAGTTAACAGAGTTAAAATGCTGTTAAGTGGTATGCCACGTGTCACAATATCAAGGAGGAAATAGGGGGGCACCGGGGATTTGGCAACAGGAAAACTGGGGGATTTGGTAACAGGAAAACTGGACTCCTCCAAGTGTCACTCACACTTCTAAAAGTTTTACCAATTTCACTTCTGAAATCCAATCACTCCCTTCAAATAACCCAAATACTCAAACCCAATGTCCCTGCTCCTACCCAGAACACTCCTCCTCCTGTACCCAAAATTCAAAATCCCCAAAATACCCATGGCCGGCAATCTCTCCACCCTCAGCTCCGCAGCCCCGCCCAGGGCTCGCCTCCGAGGTGTGGTGTTCGACATGGACGGAACCCTAACGGTCCCCGTCATCGATTTCGCGGCAATGTACAGAGCTGTGCTCGGCGAGGACGAGTACGTCAGAATCAAGGCCGAGAGCCCTTCTGGGATTGATATATTGCACCACATTGAGACTTGGAGCGCCGAGAAGCAGCGAAAGGCGTATGATATTATTGCCGATTACGAGAGCCAGGGGCTCGATCGCCTCCAGATCATGCCTGGTGAGAGAGTTTTTCTATGTTGGTTTTGGCTTTCTGTTGTTTGGTTCCCGGGAAAGTGCCGGATAAGGAAAAAAATATAATGTAGCTCTGGTTTCAATTACTTTATGTTGCTAATAGCACAGCTGTAAATCTAACCTCTTTTTTTTGGGTGAAGTATTCCATGTGGCGTATCCTTTTATTCCTTGGTGTGAATAAGTGAAAAATGAAATTGAAAATTTTGATGAAGTTTTGTGAACAATAGAATGCTTTTGCTTCTTTGGGAGTGTTTTTTTCCCCTTCTGTAGTGAGTGTTTTGGTGCTTAGTCCACAATTAGCGTGAGAATTTGAGTAATACTTTGCATGAACTTATGACTTGAGATTGCATTATTCCTTTGCCCATCATCACTTTACAGATGTTCATTAACATTTGGGTAAATTGTGGTGCAGGTGCAGCAGAACTTTGTGGTTTTCTAGATTCTAAGAATATAAGGTCATTCTCAGCCCATGTCAAGTTTTTATCTTCCCTAATAGTCGTTCCTTCTTATGTTGTATGTACGGATAAATGCCTAACTAATAGCTGCGTGATTTTTGAACATTGGCTAGAGGAAGTCCTACTTTCTGCCAAATCAAGTTGTTATCGGTACTAGCTAAAGGTGATTAGTTGGTCTGCCTTGGATAAGACGAGGAATGTTTGGGTTACAAGTGAACCTTGTCCTGATTAGGAATTTAAGTTGTCAAGTTGATCTCCATATATCCCTTTCCATGATCCCTATTATATTTTCCTGGAGATGGTATAAGTTGCAAGCCTAATCAACATGTACTTGGAGTATAGTTGTTATCTGTGCATAAAAGTTACAAAGTTATTTAATTAACGTCAATAGTATTAGTGGCACCTCCTCCCTCTTAGGTACAAGGGCGGAACCTGAGTTCCTGGGTTGAATCTCTAGGGGTTGGAAGTGTATGCTATATTTATATGCATGCTAGTGAAGCTCCTAATCTTCTTTTGTTTGCAAGATTTTGAATTTTTATTTGAATTTACGAATGAAGGTATGGCGATATGCTTATTGTTTTGATTTGTACTATTTACAGGCGGGGGTTAATCACACGCAATGTCAAGGCCGCAGTAGATATATTTCATGAACGGTTCAGGGTAAGCATATTGAAATGCACAAGTCATTGGTTGCACATAAAGAGTTATTCATCTATTACTGTTCCATATTATTTTCTTTTGTCTTAAGAACACGTTACAATTCAGTAGTTTAGTTATTATGTGTTTTTGTTTGGGCAATAAATATGGAGAAGGAATCCAACATTCCAAGCAACATTTGTCAACCGTATACACTAATAAGGTTGACTGGCTGCAATGTTAACATGATAACAGGGCCTCTTTATGCATTAACTCTGATTTGTCCTCAGTTACATTTTTCCTCTGTTCTTAAATTGCAAAAGGAGTTTTTTGTTAATCCCTAATATGATCTTGGACAACTAAAAATATGGTTCCTCATATAGCCAATTTATACTTTCTGCTCTTGCTGAATCAACCCCATCCCTTCTTTCTTTTTTGACTGAATCAACCCATCTTCTCTAGCAATGATTTTCTTGGTGAAATCTAAACAGGAAAAACAATTTTGAAATTCTTTGGGTTATTGTAGTCAATGATCATGGATGAGCTTACTCTGATCTGGCTACTTGCTGAAGTCAGTCATCTTTTGTGTGCTCATTACTAATCTTTCATGTCTGTAGATATATCCCGCACTTACTATTTGATGCATCCCACTTATTGAGGCCCTCCAGCCTAACCCACAAGTAAACTTATTGTAATGTACGTTTGAGGCTCATCTCCTTTCTACTCAGTAGTGGACTTTGATATCTTATTCTCTGTGTTATGGTTGCTGCAGTTGACATTTTCTCCAGCTCTGAGCAGGGAATTTCGACCTTACAAACCGGATCCAGCTCCACTACTGCATATATGTTCAGCTTGGGAAGTTAAACCCAGTGAAATAATGATGGTTGGAGATTCCCTTAAAGATGATGTGAGTGCTTGTGTTTCTTTTACTTCTTTTCAAAGTATTTTTTCTGTAATGTTCTTGCTACGTCTTTAAGAATGTGATCCAGGATAAATGGGCCTTGTTGTATTGAGAGAAAAGAATGATGATCATATAATTTAAGGAACCTGAACTTCTGCATTGCAACTGTGCAGTGTGTTACATTTCTGAGTCGCTGTCTGATCTTGATTTCCGTGATATAAGTAGAAATATGGGAAATGCTTATGAAGAATTGCCTGACTTTGCAGGTGGCTTGTGGGAAGCGAGCAGGAGCTGTTGCATGCTTGCTTGATGAAAGTGGGAGGTATGACTCTCCAGAATACACCAACGTCGATTTCAAACCAGATTTCAAGGTGTCTTCCCTAATGGAAGTTCACTCGCTGTTGGAAGCACATTTTGACCTGTCACCTTGATCCTCGAACCTGTTGCGAACAATCTTCACATTCGATGGAGAAGAAGCCTTATTAGTAGTCTGTATGCATTATCTAGAAAAGAACTAGGTTGCAGCACTTGTTGTATGGCTTGCTCTTTGCTCCACGAAACGATTAGAAGCAAAGAAACTGCAACCCGAAAGTGAAAGAAGAAGAAGAGGAAGGAACTAGTAGAAAATTTCTACTAGAAACCAGTTAGGCGGAAGACCAATCAATTTGCATCAGACTTATATTAGTTTTAAAACTTGTGTTGTACTTGGCCTGGTAAAAGCTCATTATCAGTTACCAAGAACCTGACCAAATGCTTTGGGAGACATTAATCAAATTTCCCACCCAATATATTTGTGGAATGGTTTAACGAGAGCAGGAGAAGTGAAGGTACGAGAGGAATCTAGGATTGCCTCAATGCTATTCGTTTTCTCCAAACCGCTCAATGACTTAGAAAGAGGCTTCATCTGGGATATCAGTTTCAATCGTAGTTTCTGTGACAAAGCTGAAGTTGTTTCATCATATTAATGGTGCTGAACTTTGCGAAAAGCAGTCAGTATGTTGTAATATAACTTTTGTTTCAAAAATCACATATGTATATACGATTGGTGCTGAGCTCTTATCACATAATGAAAACAGAAACAGAAGAAGTGAAGGAGTTCCAGAGTTATGAGGTGCTTGATGTAAAAATTGGTAGAACAAGTACCCGGGATCTGCGTTGTGCATGTCAGTCTCTTCTCTCCGTTCCCAAGTCCCATCTAACAGCCTCCTTTCCTTCGTTGTCTAAGTGCACAAGGTACTCGTAGCTTAAGCCACGAAAAGAAAGAGAAAAAAATAAAAACCCTGATTGATATTGTCCTTTGTGTGTCATAAAATTTTCAGATATATGCTAACTCTAAATTGGTGATGAGATGTTATTAATAATTGGCACAAATTAATTTGCTTCTTATCTAATTAAAGGGGTTAATGACCTAAATGGTCCTCCAACTATTGCTCCAGTATCATTTTGGTCCACCAACTAAAATTTTCAATTCAAACGTCCTTAAACTTTTTATTTTGTACCAAGATGGTTCATCCGTCAAAGTCTGTGTATTATTCCGTGAAATCGAGAGACAAAACTGTATTTTTAGGTGAATATCCTCCTCTAAAAGGGTTATTGATACAAATGGTCCCCCAACTATTGCTCTAGTATCATTTTGTTCCACCAACTAAAATTTTCATTTGAACCGTCCTTCAACTCTTTTTTTTTTTGGTATCAAGATGGTCCTATTGTTAAAGTCTGTCAATTTTATTGTTAAATTGAGGAGTAAAAATGTCTCTATGAATTAAAATAGTAATATATAATTAAAAATTAAGGGAAACTATTATAAAACTTAGGAAATTTTAAAAAATTGAATCTCACTAGCCACATGGCTTTTTTTTTTCGTGAGACTGACCTAACAATTAATAATAAAAAATTCTCTATTGTTTAAATTAATTAAAATCACATAAATATAAAAAATAAAAATAAAAAAACAAATTTTTTAAAAGAGTAAACAATAATTAAAAATTAAAGGAAACTATTATAGGAACTTGTACCAAATTTTAAAATTGAAAAAATTGAATCTCACCACCAACATGGCTTTTTTATATATTTTTTATTATTTTATATATATCTATATTTATGACATGGACTTAAAAAGTAATATTTTTTTCTCTATTGTTTAAAATAATTAAAAAATTTAAAATAAGATAAATACAAAAATAAATAACAATAAAATTGACGGACTTTGACGATAGGACCATCTTGATACAAAAAAGAAGAAGTGGAAGGACGGTTCAAATGAAAATTTTAGTTGGTGGACCAAAATGATATAGGAGCAATAGTTGAGGGACCATTTCAATCATACCCTTCGACATAGCTTCTCAAAAAGTCGCATATACCCTTCAAAACTCAGTCACGTGGTCATTGCGTGATGAGAAGTGACGGAATCTGTTATGGATGGACCATCTTGGTACAAAATAAAAAGTTTAAGGAAGTTTGAATTGAAAATTTTAGTTGGTGACCAAAATGATATTGGAGCAATAGTTGGGGGACCATTTAGGTCATTAACCCTTAAAAATACCCGCAAGTGTATGAATCTATTGAAGTATAGATTTGTAAATACGGAATCGTTCCCACGAAGAATTGGAGGCTTATAAAAAGGTCTAGTTTGAGTACGTAAAGAGCGCTTATTTACCGCAACACAAAATAAAATACAAATTGGATAATAGAAATGAGTAAAGAAAAGTAAAAGAAATGAAACAAAACAAGAAACCGAAGGTAAACACAATTAGCATTTTGTATCACTCATGTATCACCACTTTATCACTTCTTTATCGTAATTGGAACGCTTCTTTATCACCTGGGTACTGTAACACTTCTTGGTCAAAGAAGAATTTATGAACTTTATGTGTTTTCTAGTTTCGACCTCTGTCCGGTTTTTGACTTGTAACTTTCAAACTGTTAGTCCAAATTATACGTTCTTTACATAGTTGGATTCAGCACGGAAAAATGAAGAACTAAACTCGGACCAAATGTCAAAACCAGTTACAAAAGTGTACATAATGCAATAAAAATAACATTCAAAGTTTCAAACAACAAACACAAACAAAAAGGGGAAGGGGGTGTTTTTGATTCAAGTGACCTAATTCTAATGCTTAAATGTAACAGAATTCTAATTTTTAACAAGATCAACACATGTGATTATCAAAGTGTAACTTAATATGGTGACAAACACTAGGGTTTTAGGAATCCACCCTAAACAATCCTACTCATGTTTATGGATACTCAAGTTATGAATTCTTGATACACTGATGAAAATGTTCACAATCAAGACCAGGTTTAGTGGCTCAAGACGCATTAATTTTCTCTAAGATAAGTAAAATGTGTGTTTAGTGCTACAATACTTGTGTTTCCTACACAATCAATGCAGGTGTGTTTAGTACTTCGATTTAATCATATAAAGAAACCCATTAAGTTTGAAGAGAATATGAACATCACAAGAACTCTGATAGTATGATGTTTACATTAGGCATTCAAGAAACCAATTTACATGAATGATTCTCACTCTATCAATTAGTTCCTTAGGAAAATATGAAGATACATATAATCCTAACAATCTCAATAAGTATGCTTTCAAGGGTGATCAATCAAAGAAAACATACATCGAAGATAAATTAATTTAGTGAAGAGGAATTCATCAACAACATATAGAAATCCATAAACTCAAGCATCAAAACAATAAAGTATTCATATTTAGGACTTCAACCTAAGCCCTAGCTATGAGGTTTAGTTCTTCATGCTTATTACAAACACAAATATAACTAGAAAGAGTTTACAAATTTTGTGAAGGTGAAAGCACAAAAGCCTTGAATGGTGGAATGACTTCTTCATCTTCTCTTGGGTATTGCTTTCTTTGCTTGGATACTCTTTGCTTTTCAGAAAATCCTCAGTGTGTCTAGAATGATCAGCTGATTTCGTCCCTCTAGCTGCCCTCTCTCCCTTGCCAACTCACCAATCCGTAGGGTACTCCCCTTTTTCCTAAAGCTTGGTGGGCTAATGTCCCTATTTTATCATTTCTTTGAATTTTATTATCTTAAGTGGGATCCAACTAGCTAGAATGAGATCCCAGCTTACCGAGGTAAAATATTGTTACCAAGTGGTGTGGTAATAAGTAGAAAAGGAAGGGTGACATCCAGTGGAGATAAAGGTGGTCCAAACCATAATTCCAGAGTTAGGATCAATGCTGGATTTGTTGACTAGGCTATACTGATTCAATGGAGCTCAAATTCGGATATGTTGTAGTTAACATCCATTGGAACAAGTTTGATGAAGAGCTTCACCTCATCCGAGCACCGGAGCATGGTGATCCATGGTCAATAAGTTGACCTACGAAAATGAGCAAAACCAGAATTTATATTCAATAATGCACTTTTAGCTCACATTTATTCCAACCAAGATAAAATCTATAAAAACGGGAAAATGGAAGCAAAATGCTATAAAATGTCAAGAACTAACTCAAAACATTGGGTGAATAACATGATAAATCATGTATAAATATGACCCCAACATGAGACTCAGGTGAGTTCTAGCCTCCTACTTCCTTTTCCATAAAACCAAGAGTCTCTTCTTTTGTTAGAGAACAGGAGAAAATGACATGATACATATCACCATCCACATAAATTGTCACATCATTTTGTACAACTTTTTTAATCTCTAACATCCTTGCTAATAACAATTTGACTTAGTGACACGCAATTTGACTAGTAAAAATTGCTAATAACAGGAGAAAAAGAAAAGATTTTGCTTATGGACTGGAGCTTTCTAATTGTTGTTCGCGTAGCAATGGAAAGATTCTGAAATGCACATAAATATTCAACGTACTCTTACTTGATTGACTTCAAAAGGAACATCTAAATCTAACGGTGATGTATTTTAACCTGTTGGCCTTGAAATATTATTATAAGATTTTGGAATGCGATAGAATTATCATATTAAAGTTTATAAGTAATAAAATAAGGAAATTTAACCTGTTGGCTTTTACATTAAAGTTTCTCACTCACAACTCACAAGCACAATCAAAAAAGCAATCAAAATGGACAAAGAAAACAAATCAAATATTATTATAAGATATTTGGCCTCAAAGTAAGGAATTTTAAGCTTCTCACTCACAACACAAGTCACAAGCACAAGCAAAAAGCAATAAAAATGGACAAAGAAAACATAGCTAAACAAGGGAGCCCATATTCTGTTGGCTTTTCTACTTTAATATTCTCTCTCTGCTTCATTTTATAACTGATCAACACAAACCAAACCACCCATTTCGCTTTAAAATTAAACAATTAAAGGAAAGAAATTACCTTGCCATCATTGCATCAGTTATGGTTCTCCAATTACAAGGGAAGGTACATGTTGAATTTTATAGAAATCCTCTCCATCTTCTTGAATCCGACTGTGGAGTTCTCTACGCATCCCTATGATGGTTAATTCCCTGAGATTAGTAAGATATCTCAGCCCATCTGGAAGTGTCGTCAATCCACTGCAAAATTCAATTTCCAATCGACAGAGACTAGGCATGGCTCCTTCCTCTATTCTCCACTCTGTTATTTTGTACATGGAAAAAACAAGAAGAAATTGAAGAGAAGGAAAGCCTCCTTTAGAGAAAACCAGTATCTTTGTATTCTCCTCGAAAGCTTCTTCCAAAAGCTTCAAAATTGTTAGGTTTGGCAGCTTCTCTAGTATTCCCATTTGGTCCTCCTTGAGACCACAATTAGACAATTGTAACTTGGTGAGGTTTGGATAGTTGTGGAGCTCTTTCGGTAATTCTGCAATTGGCCCTGTCAGCATCAATTTGTATATACCCCGACAGCTTGATACTATTTGCATAGCTTGCTCTACACTGCTATTCGTTCCAGAATTGTTCCAAAAAATTAGAGACCGGATACGGTTAAGCGTACTGCCTGAGATTTCCTCCAGATTTTGCAAAGAGCTTGACACATTTATTTTCAGTTTTCTAAGATTGGTTAATCTACCAACATCTTTCAAATCACAATACTCACTTGAAAGGTAATCTAAGGTCTGTAGATGGCCAAGAGTAGATAGCTCCAGCTTACCCTTTGCTTTGTAATTCCAGGGTAAATATAAATGTCTTAATTGTTTCATCTTCTTTATCACATTTGGGATGACCACATTGTCATTCCGAACACGACAATCAAGAGTTTGCAAGCATACTAAATTACCTAGGGATGGCGGAAACTTTTTTATATCACTCCACTTCACACTTAGAAACCTTAAGTGTACCATATTTCCAATTTCACTTGGCAACTCAACTTCTACTTCATAAAGACCTTCCACCTTCAAAACTCTAAGCACTTTGAAATCCATCAATGGAGAAAGTAATCCTTTTTCATTTTTTGGCCTCCATTCTCTTAGGCCAAAGAATAATAGAGACCTTACGTGCCCATTTGTTTCATCTCTTGAAGAAACCAACCTATCTGCCTTCTCATCCAAGTAAATTGCAAGTCTTCGAATTTTCCCCAATTGTTCTGCCTCGGCTGCCACAGAAGAAGTATTTTCTTGCATTTGGAGAAAGCTTTCCTCTTTTGCCTTTAACAAACACATGTCTCGTACAAGATCATGGATTCGACAACCTTTAATTGTCCCAGTTGAACCACTTGTTCCCATTTGAACCAAACACCTTTCCACCAACTCACTCAAGCAATCACGTGCTATATCCTCTATTGTTTTCTCCGAACCACGTCTTTGTTGTCTTAAGAAGATAAGACCTTCTGCCACCCATAACTTAGTCAATGTGCTTACCGAAATAACACAATCTTCAGGATAATGACCTAAATATAAAAAACATGGTTTTAAGTGATACGGTAGGTCATCATAACTCAATGCCAAAACCCATGATGCACCTTCATATTCTTCTTCATGACCTATCCCTTTCCTTATGTATTCATGAACATTCTCATGCACTATCTCCCACTCTCTAACAGTATTTTTTCTTGCTAGAACTCCGGCAAGCACAATAATGGCTAATGGCAAACCTTTACAATGTCGAAGCATATTCTTTCCTAATTCTCTCTTTTTTGTGTACATTCCCAAATCTAAAAATAAGAAAGAGAAAAAAAATCAAATACATTCTTGTAGTATGAGTATGCCAAGGAACAAAAACAAGAAATTAAGGACATGACAGATGATGAAATAGCAAAGGATGCCAATTTATATTGTGAAATCCCGAAATTTAGTAATATCCTTTGTCCTATTATAAGTTTGGATTTTATAACACATGCCAAATGGAGAAGATTCAAAAATTAAATCTGGATTGAAGAGAAGGTTGGGAGAAAATTTTGAATTGTCTAGCATTGTCCTGATTATTATTTACAATTGCATAAGATAAATTATCTGCTACCTAACAAATATGTGACCAAGTAAGGCAGTTTATAAAATTGCAATCACTACTTGTTCTTTTTCTTCTTCTTTTTTTGCCAAAAATTGCTACATGTTTGACAATATTAAAAAATTATAACTAAGAACCTAGAAGAGAAAAGAGTTAAGGGTGAGGAAATACCGATATCAGCCCTTTCAGATATTGCTTTCTTCTCAAGTAGGTTCCAACTCTCATTGTCATTGAGTGGCTGGAGTTTGTGGAGAAAAGCATTTCTATTTGGGAGCGTGGCTACTTTTTGATTGCGTGTAGTAAGCAATATTGTGCTCTCTGTTTCCACTTCTGGAAATGCAGCCTTCAAAAGATTCCATGTCTCGATTCTCCATATGTCATCAAGGATCACCAAACATTTCATTTTTTGCAAAACTCGGAAAAGCTTCTTTGCTATTTCATCATCTGTCATGTCCTTCATTTCTTTTTTTTGTTCCTTGGTAGCAGAAATGACTTCAAATAAAATTCCCTCCCAAATATTTCTTACTTGATAACGTTGAGATACACAGACCCAAGCAAAACTATGAAAATGCTGCCTTACTTCTTTGTGATGATAAAGTTGTCTTGCAAGGGTGGTCTTCCCTAAACCGCCCATCCCCCAAATAGATACAACTCGATGACGATTTTCATCTTTCACTAAATGCATAACCAATTCTTCAACGTTGGACTCTAACCCAACAACATCACGTTCAACAACATGAGAATAACTTCTCCTTAGCCTCTCATGCAATTGCAAGGAAGATTCACCACCACTGCTGTCCTTTTCCCTTATTTCCCTTATGTTATAACTCTGCAAACTCGATCTCAACGCCGAAATTTTGGTAGTGATATTCTCAATTTCTGCCCCAATCCTGTGAACATCAACCCCTTCCTTGAAGACGCAGGCAAATCTTTTGAGAACATTCTTGAGGCCTCTTTTCTTCTTGGAAACCACTTTTAAGCCATAAGTTTGGATGACATCCTCTAAATCATAAGCAGCATCTCTAATCTTGGCAACCCAAATACGGACTGTTTCATCTTGTCCTTGTCTTGCATCTGCATCTTTGAGGAGGCCCTGCATCAATTGTAGCTCAGTTTGTGCGACCTCAACTTGATGGCTGACTCCAGTCAAGAACTTGGCTTCCTGAATGGTGAAGTCTCTGACACTTTCGAGCACAAAGGAAACAACTGCCTCAGCCATTCTATCTACTACTTACTCTCTCTTGGCCAAAACGAAAACAAGTAAACCAGATCTAGTTTTTAGATTGATTGATGAGAATATCTCTTTATCAGTAGAGCAATTTCTTTCTGTCTATGTATGAAGTCCAATTCCACCGAACAAAAAGTCGTAAACTTTGGCGTTTTCTTTCTGACCACCTTCCCTCAACTACCATTGTACCACAAGCATCCAATGCAAGTTGTATAATTTAAGAGTGAGAGATATCATCAAGTGTGAAAAAAGAAAAAGAAAACCTTATTTTAAGCTGATGTGACCAGCCTTGGACTATTGGAGCTGCGTTTTTTTATTTTTTATTTTAAAGATAACCTCCACGGTACATGAAAAATATAGCTTCCAACATAGCGTCCTACAAACGTAGAGCCACCTCTATGTAGAGGCTGTAGAGCATAATTGTGATACTCTATGAACAGCCCCATCTGCATATCTAAAAGTAGCATGAATTGGTGTGCGGCAAATCTTTTAAGCAATGCGTTAATGTCCTCCACAATACAATCAACAAGATGATGAAATTGAAACTTGATGACTCATATTGAAAATGAACTCAAACCTTAAAGGGATCTTTTGATGTTAATTCCTTTTTTGATGTCGGACCAAACAGAAAAAAAGCAAGTCCTTGATCCATATCTCACTTATGCTCAAGAAATTCAATACAAGCATGCAAACATTTATGTAACGTCAACTAGAAGACTAACTGATTAAAAATAATTGGACGTTTTTGTCCCCTGGTGGATGTTGTAGGTTTTAAAACAATTTTAGGCAAATAAGTTTCAATTCGAAAGAAATCAGTCATTTTTCAAGGGGTTTGATCTAGTGGTAAACTGACTAGGCCTGCAAGTTGGGTGAATGTTAGCTGGATACTCTGTGAGGTACAGAGTTCGATCATCTATACGTGAAAAACACTTTTGGAAGAGAGCTTTACCAAATAGTTCCCGACTCGGAATGATAGCACACTTTCTTTTAAAAAAAGAAGAAGAAAGAAATCAAAGTGATTGTGCTTTAATTTGTGCTTTTCTGAAAAGAAAACAAAAGCAACTTTCTTTTACATTTCCACGCAATTTCTCAGAAAGATATACATCTCAATGATAAAAGGAGACCTCCACTAACACATTTGAAATGACAACCATAGGCCTACCTACCAGACCCATCAACACATGACAAAGATATCTCTTGACGAACCTAATTTAAAATAAAATAAAAAATAGAAAGCAAAGAAAGCTTAAAGTTTGCACCAAAAAGAAGAAAGCTGAAAGGTTTTTAGTTTTGGCAGTTTCTCCACCAAGAAGATGGAAAAGAAGCAGGACAGGTTGACATTTCGTGATTAGCTTATTCTCCATGTGAATACACGCTTCTCGATCACAAGTTTCAAAGTAAACAGGGCAATCTCTCTGTTATGTTTCAGCAGCTTCCCCGTTTCTCACTTGATCATCATCCTCCTCCTCTCAATCAACACCGTATGGCAAAGTCTTTGATGATGACCATATGGCCCCAATTGTGCAAAAGAAATTCCACTCAGAGATCCACACATCCACCCACACATAACATATCCATTTAACCCTCCCTCCCTTTACTTCCCTTTGCTAATAATAACCCAAGCATCAGACAAACAACTTCATACAAAACGGACAACAAAACTTAAACTAACTTCTTATATGGCGGTCCGCGTAATAGAAGAGAACGGCTCCACACTAGAACTGATGGGAATGGGAAAGTTGTTTTTTGTTTGGTTTGGGTGCATAGAAATGGGCACAAGAGAAGGGCCTCATTGGAAGTTAGTATTTTGGATATGATTAAATCGAAAAAGGTAATGGGCCAAATGAAGCCCATTTTTCGTTAACAAGAAACCTCAAAACCCATTGTCAGTTCTATTGTTCTTCGTATTATATTCTTGATTTTTCCCTACCCAAAAAATAGATATGCAATTTTTATCTACGCAATGGTAGCATGGATGGTGAACATTATGGCTTAGGTCAATTGGACGAGACAATGTACCTGCCACCTTACATAGTGTAGAATATCGCTACGTTGTCAATGGATTGAAGGGTTCATATTAGTATTTACATATTTGGCCAGGACAATGTGATCGAATTAGAACAAGGATATTGAAATGCACCAAGTCATTGGTGTAGAAAAGGATTGCACGTAAAGAGTTATTCATCTATTTCTGTTCCATATTATTTTCTTTTGTCTCAAGAACATATTACAATTCAGTAGTTTAGTTATCTGACTTTGCAGGTGGCTTGTGGGAAGTAAGCAGGAGCTGTTGCATGCTTGCTTGATGTAAGTGGGAGGTATGGACTCTCCAGAATAGGCCAACGTCAATTTCAAACCAGATTTCAATCTGTCTTCCCTAATGGAAGTTCACTCGCTATTGGAAGCACATTTTGACCAGTCACCTTGATCCTCAAACCTGTTGCGGACAATCTTCACATTCGATGGAGAAGAAGCCTTATTAGTAGTCTGTACGCATTATCTAGAAAATAACTAGGTTGCAGCACTTGTTGTATGGCTTGCTCTTTGCTCCCCGAAACCATTAGAAGCAAAGAAACTGCAACCTGAAAGTGAAAGAAGAGGAGGAAGGAACTAGTAGAAAATTTCTACTAGAAACCAGTTAGGCGGAAGACCAATCAATTTCTACCAGACCTGTTTTAGTTTTAAAATTCGTGTTGTACTTGGCCTGGTAAAAGCTCATTACCAGTTACCAAGAACCTAGCCAAACGCTTTGGGTGACATTAATCAAATTTCCCGCCCAATATATTTGTATGGAATAATACTAGTCTTACCACATTTTTTATATCACAATTTTATACCACATGATGTGGCGGATGATGTGTACATACCATATCATAAAATACTAGTTCTGTTTTTCTAATGTTATTTATTAAAATACACTTGATTCATTTAATTGATATGACATATGATGTGGACATGCCACATCACAATATAGAAATATGGGATAATAATGTGGTAAGTGTAGAATTACTCTTGTGGAAATGGTTTGAACCCATACATATGTGGTGTTAAGAGTTAAAAGTAGCAAAAATATAAAATATAAGTCAAACGCCCACCGTGGGGCTCGAACCCACGACCACAAGGTTAAGAGCCTTGCGCTCTACCAACTGAGCTAGACGGGCTTGTTGCTATGGTTGTCGTTTTCCTCTAGTTATACTGAAGCACGTGTCTTTTTTATGTGGCGCCAAATGTAACGGCTTGTTTAACTGTCGACTGTTGACTGTTGTTTTACCCATTAAACTTCTCTTCCTCTCTATATGAACAAACTCCCTCCATTTTCCTCTGCAACTTGCAAATCAAATTCCAAAACCATCTTCCTTGCCCAGCAACCCTAACCCAGAACCAGACCCTTCTCTCCCTTGCAATGGCTACCACAAGATCTCTCTCCCTCTTCTTCGCCGCTGCATGTCCGATCCTTGCAACTCTCCTTCTGCCACCGCCGCCAACCCATCATTCTTTGATCCTTCCCTTTCCTCTGCTTCTACCTGTGGCGGTTCTCTGCCCAATTTCACTCCTCCGTACTCTCCTGATCGCCACCACTGCCCCAAGACTCCATCCCATTCCCCGACTCATGCACTGCCTCCCCTGCCTCCTCCTCACACCTTCCGCCGCTCCGTCTCGGATATCAATCCCCCTCCTGCCAAGGCCTCCTCACGCTTCTCCACCTCCTCCCAAGACCTGGGCACCGACATTGACACTCCCAATTCCAAGGTCGGAAAATTTTCTTGAATTTCATTCTCTAATGTTCTAATCTGTGAAAAGCTTGAGTCTTTCTCTCTTTTTGGGGTTTTTGCTGATATGGGCTTTGGGGAGTTTTATGCTGTAAACTGTGAGAAAGCTCGGTTCTTTATTGTTTTATTTTTAGTTGTCATTGAAATGGGTTTGGGGAAAACTGTTGTTGCAGAGGCTGAGGAGGATGAAGGATCGCCTCAGAGAGATGAGCCATTGGTGCCAGCAACTGATGCGTGAAGAGGACTTGATGGAAGAAGATGAAGATGAGCAACAGCAGGCAGTGGAAGAAGAAGCACAAGTACCGGCTGTTGATGCCGCTGATCAAGATTTTCATAACAATACTGGTGCTGCTGAGGTATTGGGTTCTCTGTTTAGTTTTCAAGAATACTGGGTTTCCCACAAACAAGATCACAAAGAAAATGAAAAAAAAAGATAGAAAAAAGATTTATTGGGTCTTAATAATCTGACATCAAGATAGAAAATTTGATTTCTCTTCCATTTTTCATGGCTTTCTAACCGATCAATCAAACCAAGCACTAACTTTGTATTTTCAGATTCTTTAATATGCGAATTAAGCATTTTTGTTGTTGTGGCATTCACTTCAGCTGAATCTGTGAGCGTAGAGAAGAAGGATGACTGCTTGGTCATTCACTTCAGCTGTCACTGTGACAAAGCCTATCAGTTCCTTCTCAATGGAGGAGAGTGTTACTACAAGCTCATGTAGATATCCATTTCCCAGTTATCCAATCATTCTTGGGTTTGGATTTTTCATACCCAATTCAATCACACTGGTCTCTTTCTTTTGGTTGTTCCATTCTTGATCATAGTTTCCAGATGTCAATTCTCTTAAGGACATTCTTGTTGGCTGAAGCACTGATGTACAAATTCTTTCTGATGTCAGTTTTACAAATGAATAAAGTTTCCTGATTCTCTTGTGAATGAATGTATGATCCTTCTTCTTTTGAGGCCATGAGTGAAATTTTGAGTTGAAAAATCATTCTGCTTTTAGATGATTTGATTTATATTCTCAGGAACCAAAAGAATTAAATAGTTAAGCATCTCAGAAACATTTTCATGCTGATTTCAGTCATTTGCATATCTTGCAACTGAATGGGAGTAGACTAATTATAATCTTACTCCACCTTCAGCAATTCTGAGCATGTGCATGCAGTGGTACCAGTGTGTACCTTACTATTACTTTATATATTTGGAAATTAGAGGACGTTACGTACATCGATTGCACATTGTATTACTCTTGTTTTTAAGCAAAGATGAATTTTTTTTAGTACAAGTGATTGGCCTTAAGCCCTATGGGCGAGGTTCAGAACCCATGTACCCAACAATGTTTGTGTATAATGCAATGTTAGTTTAGAAGTAATGTTACACACCAAATTTCTTTATGAAGTCATATTCCCTAAATAATGTGTTCAGTCAGTCATTTAGTTAAATTTGGGCCAAAGATTTCATTTATTTTCAACAATTAAGACATTGACATGCGTATATACAGATTATATGAGAGAGAAATTCTAAGGTTTGATTGTCACACCATCACGTGATGTTATCAATTCATGTGTTATAATATAGGTGAATGAGAGACTTTATATAGCATGAATCTAAAGTATAATATTAAGATATAGATACATACATTATAATATAAATTGATTAACATTCGATCCTTTAGCATCAAAGTTCGGTACTCACCTTCCTCCATTATCTTTGTGAAAATGGCGAATTTTTCAGCTGCATTTAAAATTCCATCATAATAATAATTTTGCTCTTTTTTTATCTTAAAATTCCCCTTCTTTTATGCCAAAACTCGAATCCCACTATTCAGACCAAAAAAAAAAAACTCGAATCCCACTGCTTCAGATTAGATTAATTTAAACCCAACTCCAACGGTGGAAGAAGGCTGAAGACTTGATTTGATTACTAATTATTTAGACAACTTCACATAAAATTACTAAATTCACAACAAAATGACCTGATATTATAATCCCACGCGCTTTGCTCTTCTACCAACCTTGCATTCGGTGCCTGCCGCGCGTGTGAAACTCCCAACAGTTGTCCAAAAACGGACGGTCATATACGGAGCGTCCATATCCAACATCTCATATGCAGTCCCAATCAGTCCCGCTACTACTCAGATCCTCTCCGATGATTGGGTCGGGTCAGAGTCAGTTCCACGAAATTGACCTAAAACAAATCTACATATAGGGCCCACCCCCACACTTACCACTCTCGTGTGCTGGCCCCTCCCTATTTCCTCGGACCCACTCGCTCCACAGGGGCGCGTGTGAAACACATGGCCCAACCTCCCAATTTCCAAAAGACAGCAAGACAATGCAGACAAGCAAAATAAGTACACCATAAACAGACAGAGACAAACACACCTCCAAAAACAAGGTATCCATCAGCCTCGGGCTGAGCTAGAGAAGGAGGAGGCTATGCTCTTCACTCTCTCTCTCTCTCTACTTCAAAATTACTATACCCTTCACTACAGTCATACTCTTTCCTATATTCTTTCTTCTTCTCAGAGCGATTCAGCTGCCAACTTATATTATTTATTAAATAACAAAGTCTCTTGTCTTTTCCACACTGCTACTTTTCCTCGTTGTTACTTTCAGCCAATACTGCATATAGAATAGAAGCATATAGAGAGGTTTATAGAGGCACCTCATTTCATTTCTTTCTTGGTTTTGCATTTTTCTTTTTAAAAGTACCAAATTAGTAATATACCATGATTTATTCATCAGTTTCTTCTGAAAATCCATGGACAACAATAAGCCCAAAAGTCCTCAGACCTTCAACAAAGCAACGTCCTTTTCACTTAAATCCTATCCTTAGTTTTCACCGCCAAAACCCAGACACCATTAACAGCCCTGTGAACCCAACAGAACCCAAAACCCAGCTCAGAAGCCCCACCTTGATAAACGCAAGTGAAGTTATTTACAGAAAAACTAAGAGGAGCAGGATTCATGAGGAAAGAAGAGGTTTTCCCCAACTGGGTAGCCAGCAAATGTTGTTTCTGTGTGGATTTGGGTTACTGGATGCAAGGTTTTAGGTGCTTTCCATGGCTGGCGTTGAACTTCCATATGGCTCACAATCTTAACATGCACCCCTCAACATTGCAGCTCGTACAGCATTCTGGTAACCTTATGCTGCTTTCCTTGCAAGTTGCAACAATGTTGAAGTGGAACCTAAAAACACTGTTTAATGGTGTGTTAACATAGGTATCAATCAGAAAGTAATATGAACCATTTGGAAAGGCAATTAAAAAAGGGTATATTTGTCCTCTAAGAACCTATGGGCTATTTCTAATAGAGTTCAAATTTTCCGTTCTTTTACAGGTCCTATCTTGGGGGCCAATGGCAGTTATCCCTGTTGCAGCTAAAGCCCTTCCTAACCTTATGGCATGTGTTCTTCTTAGTAATCTTGGAGCATCCATTACAGAAGTAGCACAGGATGCTCTTGTTGCAGAGTACGGGCAAGAAAAAAATATGAAAGGCCTCCAATCTTATGCATTCATGGCATCAGCTGCTGGTGGAATCCTTGGTAACTTAATAGGTGGTTATTTCTTAATGAAAACACCACCAAGAACCATGTTTCTCGTATTTTCAGTGTTACTTTCCGCTCAACTTGCAATTTCATTGAGAATAAGAGAGGAATCTCTTGGTTTACCACAATTGCCAGATCACTATCTTATAAGGAAGCCAATCTTTGAAAGTATTAGAAAACAATTTTCTGAGCTGATGATGGGAATTCAAGAGGAAAGTATTGTTCGTCCTCTTACTTGGATAGTAGCTTCCATTGCCATGGTTCCTGTCCTGTCAGGTTCCATCTTTTGCTACCAAACACAATGTCTACATCTTGATCCTTCAGTCATTGGCATGTCTCGAGTGATTGGCCAATTGATGCTTCTTTCCACTGCCGTATTTTATGACCGTTGTTGGAAAAAAGTTCCCATGAGAAGGTTGGTGTGGTGCAACTTGTGTATGCCTTTTTACTTCTTCTTGACCTTCTTTTAGTAAGACAAATCAATGTTAGACTGGGGATTCCGAATGAGGTGTTTGTTCTTTGTTTTTCTGGGTTAGCAGAAATTATTCCGCAATTCAAAATTTTACCTTTCACAGTGCTATTTGCGAGTTTATGTCCTCGAGGTTGTGAAGGATCTCTGACTTCTTTCTTAGCATCAGCCTTGTGTTTATCATCAATAGCTAGTGGGTTTTTAGGCGTTGGATTGGCTTCTCTGATTGGAGTAACAGCAGGCGACTACTCAAGCCTGCCTTTTGGAATTCTGGTACAGTTCATTGCGGCTTTACTTCCTTTAGGATGGCTTTGTAATTTACCCATGTCAGAAGCTGTTGTTGGGAAGGAGAGGAAGAGAGGTTTGAGTAGAAGAAGTCAGAAAAGTAGAAGGGTCGGTAGAGTGGTATATGGTTCAGTTTTTATCTACAGACGCGAGAGAGAATCTGAGGCATAAAAGTGAAAGAACTACTTTTATTTTATGATCAACACTCGTTTTCATATAGCAAACCGATTGAAAGTGGGAGCAATATGCAGGATTACCCGAGTGAGGATCTGTAATGTAGAGGTGAAGCAGCTACTTCATATGGTTGCATTTTAACGAGAGCAGGAGAAGTGAAGGTACGAGAGGAATCTAGGATTGCCTCAATGCTGTTCGTTTTCTCCAAACCGCTCGATGACTGAAAGAGGCTTCATCTCGGATATCAGTTTCAATCGTAGTTTCTGTGACAAAGCTGAAGTTGTTGCATCATGTTAAATGGTGCTGAACCGTGAAATAAACATAGGCATGATGTCCACAGGCTCAAATATTCATAATTGAAAACAAACACGAAAGAGGAATACAAATAATTTCAGTTGTGTAATATAAATGTACTGTTGGACAACCACCAGACCCAAAAACTTATAACGAACTTTGAATTACTTGACCACATCTTTTCTCCTCTTGATTTTCCCAGAGCATTTCTTTCTTCTCCAGTTAAGTTCAGCTTCGCACGTGCTCACTCTGCTGCAGAGCTTCGACATACTCAGTTCCTTCCTACCTGCAAATAGCTACCATAACACAAATTCAGCAGTTTACTTGACTTTCAAAAAGAAAATCCAATGGTGGTGTATCTTAACAAGCATTGAAGAAGGATATACTAGGAAATTATTTTCAAAATTTATGGAGACAAAAAACTTCTTATAAGATTCCCATGGAACTACAAATCTTGAATTCAGAATGCGATGGAATTATAAATGGTCGATAAACAAGGAAAACTAGATGTAAAGAGGTAATGGTGCAAAAAAGAAAAAGGCAAAAATATTTGGAAATGATAAAGGCTCAGGGTTCAGGACTGACAACTCACAAGCACAAGCAAAAAGCAATAAAAATGGAGAAAGAAAACATAGCTAAACAAGGGAGCCCATATTCTGTTGGATTTTCTACTTTAATATTCTCTCTCTGCTTCATTTTATAACTAATCTACACAAACCAAACCACCCATTTCGCTTCAAAATTAAAAAATTAAAGAAAAGAAATTACCTTGCCATCATTGCATCGGTTCTCCAATTACAAGGGAAGGTACATGTTGAATTTTATAGAAATCCTCTCCATCTTCCTCAATCCGACGGTGGAGTTCTCTACGCATCCCTCTTATGGTTAATTCCCTGAGATTAGTAAGATATCTTAGCCCATCTGGAAGTGTAGTCAATCCCGAGCAATACGTGATGTTCAATCGACAGAGACGAGGCATGGCTCCTTCCTCTACTCTCCACTCTGTTATTCCGAACATACCATTAACGAAAAGATATTGAAGAGAAGGAAAGCCCTCTTTGGAGAAAACCAGTATCTTTGTATTCTCCTTGAAAGCTTGACTCTTAAGGTTCAGAGTTGTTAGGTTTGGCAGCTTCTCTAGTATTCCCATTTGGTCCTCCTTGAGACCACACCTAGCCAATTCTAACTTGGTGAGGTTTGGATAGTTGTGGAGCTCTTTCGGTAATTCTGCGGTTGGGCCTTGCAACTTCAATTTGTATATACCCCGACAGCTTGATACTATTTGCATAGCTTGCTCTTCACAGCTATTGTTGTCCACAAACACAAGTAGAGACCGGATACGGTTAAGCGTGCTGCCGGTAGATTTTAAGATTTCCTCCATATTTTGCAAAGAGCTTGACACTATTATCACCAGTTTTCTAAGATTGGTTAATCTGCCAACATCTTTCAAATCACAATACTCACTTGAAAGGTTATATAAGGTTTGTAGATGGCCAAGAGTAGACAGCTCCAGCTTACCCTTTGCTCTGTAATTCCTGGGTAAATTTAAATGTCTTAATTGTTTCATCTTCATTATCACATTTGGGATGACCACGGCGACATAATTTGAAACACGAAAATCAAGAGTTTGCAAGCATACTAAATTACCTAGTGATGGCGGAAACTTTTTTATATCACTCCACTTCACACTTAGAAACCTTAAGTGTACCATATTTCCAATTTCACTTGGCAACTCAACTTCGACTTGATTAAGACATTCAACCTTCAAAACTCTAAGCACTTTGAAATCCTTCAAATGAGATAGTAATCCTTCTATATTTCTTGGCATCCATCTTTGTGGAAAAAAGTATAATAGAGACCTTACGTGCCCATTTGTTTCATCTCTTGAAGAAACCAACCTATCTGCCTTCTCATCCAAGTAAATTGCAAGTCTTCGAATTTTCCCCAATTGTGCTGCCTCGGCTGCCACAGTAGAATTACTTTCTTGCAAAGAATTGTTAATTTGGAGAAAGCTTTCCTCTTTTGCCTTTAACAAACACATGTCTCGTACAAGATCATGGATTCGACAACCTTTAATTGTTCCAGTTGAACCACTTGTTCCCACTTGAACCAAACACCTTTCCACCAACTCACTTAAGCAATTATGTGCTATATCCTCCATTGTTTCCCTCGAACCATGTCTTTGTTGTCTTATGGAGATAAGACCTTCTGCCACCCATAACTTAGTCAATTCGCTCACCAAAAACTCAGAGTCTTCAGGATAATGACCTAAATATAAAAAACATGGTTTTAAGTAATACGGTAGGTCATCATAACTCAATGCCAAAACCCATGATGCACCTTCATATTCTTCTTCATGACCTATCCCTCTCCTTATGTATTCATGAACATTCTCATGCACTCTCTCCCACTCTCTAACAGTGTTTTTTCTTGCTAGAACCCCGGCAAGCACAATAATGGCTAATGGCAATCCTGCACAGTGTCGAAGCATCTTCATTCCTAACTCTCTCTTCTTTGTGAAAATTCCCAAATCTGAAAAATAAGAAAGAAATAAAAATCAAATACATTCTTGTAGTATGAGCAATTGTGATGCGTATCCCTTTGCTCGAATGATTAAAAATTAAAATTGTGAAATTCCAAAATTTACTAATATCCTTTGTCTTATTAGCGAAATGGAAAGCATTCAAGATTAAATCTGGACAATAAATTTTTGCAATTGCATAAGATAAATCATCTGCTACCTAACAAATGTGTGACCAAGTAAGGTGGTTTGACAATATTAAAAAATTGTAAAGGATAATCCCAACAATGAATGAAAAAAAGAAAAAAAACACTACATAAGTTGTGTCATATGCAATGTAATGGTTTCTATTTGGTTTGCTGTATAACTAAGAACCTGGAAAAGAAAAGAGTAGGGGTGAGAATTACCGATATCAGCCCTTCCAGATATTGCTATCTTCTCAAATAGTTCCCAGCTCTTTTTCTCATTTAGTGCCTGGAGTTCGTGGAGAAAAGCATTTCTATTCGGGGGCAAAGCTACTGCTTGATTGCGTGTTGTAAGCAATATTGTGCTCTCTGTTTTCACATTTGGAAATGCATCCTTCAAAAGATTCCATGTCTCGATTCTCCATATGTCATCAAGTATCACCAAACATCTCATTTCTTGCAGAACAAGGAAAAGCTTCTTTGCTATTTCATCATCTGTCATGTCCTTAATTTCTTGTTTTTGTTCCTTGGTAGCAGAAATGAGTTCAATTAAAATTCCTTCCCAAACATTTCTTACTTGAAAACGTTGAGATACACAGACCCAAGCAAAACTATGAAAATGTTGCCTTACTTTTTTGTCATGATAAAGCTGTCTTGCAAGGGTGGTCTTCCCTAAACCGCCCATACCCCAAATGGATACAACTCGATGACGATTTTCATCTTTTACTAAATGCATAACCAATTCTTCAACGTTGGACTCTAACCCAACAACATCACATTCAACAACATGAGAACGAGTTCTCCTTAGCCTCTCTTGCAATTGCAAGGAAGATTCACCACCACTACCGTCTCTGTCCGTTGTTAGTTCCTTTATGTTATACTTCTGCAAATTCGACCTCAACTCAGAAATTCTGATGGTGATATTCTCAATTTCTTTCCCAATCCTGTGAACATCAACCCCTTCCTTGAAGATGCAGGCAAATCTTCTCAAAACATTCTTCACACCTCTTTTCTTCTTGGAATCCACTTTCAAGCCATAAGTTTGGATGACATCCTCCAAATCATAAGCAGCATCTCTAATCTTGGCAACCCAAATACGGACTGTTTCATCTTGTCCTTGTCTTGCATCTGCATCTTTGAGGAAGCCCTGCATCAAATGTAGCTCAGTTTGTACGACCTCAACTTGTTGGCTGACTCCAGAAAAGAACTTGGCTTCCTGAATGGTGAAGTCTCTGACACTTTCGAGCACAAAGGAGACAACTGCCTCAGCCATTCTCTCTACTACTTACTCTCTCTTCGCCAAAACGAAAACAACTAAACCTCCAGATCTAATTTGCAGATTGATCTAATTTGCAGCCAATTGGTCAAATTGGTTCAATTTGAACCCAACAAGAACTCATCAACTTTGTCGTTTTCTGACCATCTTGTTCTAAAACATAATGTAATGCAAGCTGTAGCAGGTGACACCTTGTTCTAAAATATAATGTAATGCAAGCTGTAGTAGGTGACACCTTGTTCTAGAATAGAATATACTTTTTAATTTTTTTCGAACTTAATTTTATTTCTGCTTTCGTCTTCTTGCAAGAAAGTTGCTGTCTATTTATTTATTCAAACTGGCAAATTTGTTAGTGTTTTTGTGAATCTGTATGTGTATTGGTAGAGAACAAAAACAAGGAGAGAAGAAAAGCTTAAATCCAAAACTCCTCTGCTATACGTGTAGCAGAGAGAACATTCTCATTTCTCTTCTGTAAGAAATCTGTACAGTACAAACACACACACTTGGTGTGAGGATATATCCGTTAGGCACAATGACAGTTGGATGCATTACATCACAATGCAATCTCAGCCATTCACAAACTATCCAATCAAACTATTACACTTGGATTACCAATAAAACAAACAATAAGAAAACTAAACGTATCTAATTTATGAAATCAGCTTGAGCACTTATAATTCAACACTCCCCTTTAAGTCTTGAGCTGATTTCACTCCAAGCATGCCTCTGAGATAATTGAACCGATCTTTGGCCAATGGTTTGGTGAAAATGTCAGCTAGTTGTTCATTGGTAGGACAGTATTCCAGATCAATGACTCCTTCTTGCAAAGCATCCTTGATAAAATGGTATCTTCTATCAATGTGCTTAGTCTTCTGGTGGAACACAGGTTTTTAGTGATTGCAATTGCTGAGATATTGTCACAATGCAATGAAGTAGCTTCAGTTTGTAGCTCTCCAAAGTCCTCTAGCACAAAACGCAACCAAATAGCCTGTGTAGTTGCTTCAGCTGCACCGATGTACTCGGCTTCTGCAGTGGACAATGCTACATTCTGTTTGATGAAGCCTAAGAAAACACTCCACTCCCAAAGGAAAAAGCGTACCCGATGTGCTTTTGCTATCACCAACTGATCCTCCCAATCACTATCACAAGAGCCAATCAGAACTAATTTCCTGCCTTTCACATACTCTAAGCCGTAGTCTAGAGTTCCCTTGACATATCTCAAAACACGTTTAGCTGTTCCATAATGCCTATTTGTAGGACAGTGCATGAATCTGCTAGCAGACTTGAAGCATACATGATGTCGGGTCTTGTAGCAGTTAAGTACAGCAAACTACCAACAATGCTTCTGTAGTGTTCTTCATTTGCAGCTCCACTCCCATCATCCTTAGCTAGTTTCTCAGTGACAACAAGAGGTGTGGTTACAAATTTGCATTCAGTCAAGCCAAATTTGTTCAACAAGGTGCTAGCATACTTCTTTTGATGTAGAAATATACTAGACTTGGTTTGAATCACCCCCATGCCAAGAAAGTGATGCAAGAGACCTAAATCTCATATTTAGTCATCATATCTTCCTTAAACTCATCTAGTAACTCCTTATTGCTCCCTGTGTAGACAATGTCATCTACATAAATAGAGACAATTAGGATATCCTTATCTCCCCTTTCTTTGGTGTATAAAGTTGCTTCACTTAGGCTTTTCTTAAAACCACATTGAATGAAATAGCTGTTTATCTCTCCATACCAAGCCCTTGGTGCTTGCTTCAGACCATAGAGAGCTTTATGTAAACGATAAACTTTGTCCTCTTTGTCTTTAATTACAAAACCTTCAGGTTGATTGATATAGACTTCCTCTTGTAGCACACCATTAAGGAAGGCAGATTTCACATCAAGCTGGTACAGTTTCCAATCCTTTTGAGAAGCAAGAGCAATAAGTGTTCTAATGGTGTCCAATTTGGCTACAGGTGCATAAGTTTCATTATAATCCAGCCCAGGCTTCTGAGCATACCCTTTGACAACTAATCGTGCTTTATTCTTTTGCACAGAGCCATCCAAATTCAGTTTTGTCTTGTAAACCCACTTAACTCCAATCACTGGTTTTTCAGTTGGTCTATCCACCAATTCCCATGTTCCATTCTTTTCAATCATCTGCAATTCATCTTGCATAGCTTTAAGCCAAGATTCATCTTGAGCAGCATCAGCATATTTTTCTAGTTCCATGATGCACAAGTTACACTGAGCAAGAACATCATCTAGCTTTCTCCATTTTAAAGGAGTGTGATCATAAGCTTGAGTTCTCCTTTCTTCACTGCTTATATCACTTGGAGTTGATGATGTTCTCCCCTGCATATTCAGAGTTTGAGGTGTAACAATAGAGTTGCCATTTGAACTGTTAGAATGAAAATCAAAATCTACTTGATTTTCAATTGTGTATGGTATCATAACTGAATCATTGTTATCTGTCCAATGCCAAGCACCTTCTTCATCAAATGTCACATCCCTTGACAATATAAGCTTGTTAGAAACTGGATCAAAAACTCTATAGCCTTTTTCACAAGTGGCATATCCCACAAACACTCCCTTTGTACTCTTAGGATCCAGCTTGTGCCTCAATTCAGTTGGTACATGAACATAACACAGAGAACCGAAAACTTTCATATGTGCAATTCAAGGCTTCCTTCCACTATATGATTCAAATGAGGTAATGTTATGGAGAGCTTTGGTAGGACATCTGTTCAACAAATAAACAACTGTATGCACTGCTTCTGCCCATAGGAAATAAGGCATTCCCTTATCATGTAACATTGATTTTGCCATCTCAATGACAGTCCTATTCTTTCTCTCTACCACTCCATTTTGCTGAGAAGTATAGGCCATTGTAAGTTGCCTTTGAATGCCGTGAGCTTCACAAAACTCCACAAATTCAGTAGATAGAAACTTTCCACCTCTGTCACTTCTTATGCATTTCACTTGGTGTCCAGTTTGTAATTCAGTCATAGACTTGAACTTCTTGAAACAACTGAAAGCTTCTGATTTGTTTCTTAAGAAGTATACTCAAATCATTCTTGTGAAATCATCTATAATCAGCATGAAATATCTGTTCCTTGCAACCGATTCATTTCTCATAGGACCACAAAGGTCTACATGTACTAACTTGAGTGCTTTGCTTGCTCTTTGAGCTTGTTCGTTTGGAAAAACATTCCTGTGTTGTTTTCCGAATTGACACCCTTCACACACACCACTTTGTTCTTCCAATGTTGGTAAACCATGTACCATTTCTTTATCCCTTAAATGTTTCAAACCTCCAAAATGCAGATGACCAAGTCTCTTATGCCAAATCCATGTGGATTGAGTGAAACTAGTCTTCATTAGTAACTGTTTTTCAGCTAGAAAAGATACAGGATAACATCTATTACTCTTCATTTGTACCTTGATGATGAGATAATTCATAGATGGACTATCAAATACCCTGCACATCCCTTCTCCAAACACCAGACAATATCCGTGCTCATCCATTTGCCCAACACTTAGCATATTTTCTTTCAATCCTAGCAGATACATTACGTCTCTGATGTATTTTCTGCCCTTTGCTGTATCAATCCTCAATGAACCAATTCCAGCTACACTCACAAGTGTACCAGTTGGCATTTGTACTTTTCCAGCCACATTTGTTCTCACATCAACCAACAACTCTAAGTTTCCTGTCATATGGTTGCTACAGCCACTATCAACATACCATTCTCCATTGGTTTTGATCTCAGTGGTTATGCAATTTGCATAAAACAAGTTCCCTGTCACCTCCATTTGATTTACACAATTAGCCTTCTGCACATCCTTGTTCACAGTACAATCTCTAGCAAGATGTCCAAATCTGTCACAATTATAGCATTTTGGTTTTCCCTTTTACTTGCACTCACCAAAATGATGCTTTGAACACACCTTGCATTGAGGCTTTGTAGTTTCCTGGTTTGAGAACTGTGTTGAGGTGTTGTTCTGTGCAGAATAATTATTCTGCTGTGACTTGTCTTTTGACTCCCATGACTTCCCTTTAGAATTCCAGTTTCTCTGTGACTTAGATGAACCAGACTGAGAAGAATTTTTATTCTGTCCTTTGGAATTCACAGTGAATGAGGCAAATGCCTTCTCAACTGTATCAACACTATGCATTTCAAGCCTTTGCTCTTGACTCTTCAAAATGGCAATCACTTCCTGCAACTCCACAGTTTCTAGTGTCTTTGTGTTTTCAATCACAAGGCATATAAGATCATACTTCTTACTAAGACTAATTAAAACCTTCTGAACCTGCCTCTCATTTGACAGAACTTCACCAAATGTTTTCATTTGGTTAATCAATTCATTCAGTCTAGTAAGATAGTCAGATAAGGATTCATTATCACGCATCCTAGTATACTCAAATTCACGTCTGAGGTTTTAAAGTTTTACCGATCTGACATGCTCTCCACCATCATATTCAGCATATAGCAATTCCCAAGCCATCTTCGCAGAATCTGCATGTGCAATCCGTGGAAAAATCTGATCAGAAACGGCATTTTGGATGATACCCAATGCTTTCGCATCCTTCATGAGAATCGCAGCTGTTTTCTCATCAACTTCTTCTTCTGAGATGTCCTTAGATACCTTCTTCTTCTTTGAATCCGGGATTGAAAAACCCTTCTCTACCAAACTCCATAAACCATACGATTTGAATATGGTAACCATCTTAATCCTTCAAAACTCATAGTTCTCACCAGAGAAAATTGGGATTCTAGCCTCTGAGCTTCCAGATCCAGCCATTTCGAATTTCAGATGTACCTGGAAACAAGTTGTTTTCATATCGACAATAGATCGAACTCAATCAGCTTCGTGAGCTATGAATGAGCTTCACCTCGATCGATTTTCTTCACAGAACGAACGCCCAGCTTCAGATAATCGAACCTGGCTCTGAGGCCATGTTAGTGTTTTTGTGAATCTGTATGTGTATTGGTAGAGAACAAAAACAAGGAGAGAAGAAAAGCTTAAATCCAAAACTCCTCTGCTATACGTGTAGCAGAGAGAACATTCTCATTTCTCTTCTGTAAGAAATCTGTACAGTACAAACACACACACTTGGTGTGAGGATATATCCGTTAGGCACAATGACAGCTGGATGCATTACATCACAATGCAATCTCAGCCATCCACAAACTAACCAATCAAACTATGACACTTGGATTACCAATAAAACAAACAATAAGAAAACTAAACGTATCTAATTTATGAAATCAGCTTGAGCACTTATAATTCAACAAAATTGTCTTGGCAAATTCAGAGCTTCTTCGGCATACTTTCTCAATGTCAAGTCCAAGCTGCAGCTACCACATCACCCGTTGCATGTAAGCCAGATGAGGCTCTTAGATCACTTACATTAGTAAGACCTGAATTTAGTAAAGAAAAAAAAAATTACAAAGCTGTGTAAGCAACTAACAACAATCATTAGATCACTAAATGGTACTTGTAGTACAAATGCTGTCCCTAACTGTAGTAGGGTCTGCATCTGATAGATCGAATTAGAACAAGCATATTGAAATGCACCAAGTCATTGGTGTATAAAAGGATCGCACGTAAACAGTTAATCATCTATTACTGTTCAATATCATTTTGTTTTGTCTTTAGAACACATTACAATACACACTACAAGAAAAAAGGTCAGTAGTTCAGTTATTATGTGTTTTTGTTTGGGGAATAAATATGGAGAAGAAATCCAACATTCCAAGCAACATCTGTCAACCATATATGCTAATAAGGTTGACTGTCTGCAATGTTAACATGATAACAGGCGTCTTTATGCATTAACTCTGATTTGTCCTCATGTACATTTTTGCTCTGTGCTCCCCGAGGAGAATTCAAATTGTTTGTGCTCATACTCATGATGCCTACTTAAGATGTCTTCAGAAAAATATGACAGACGTGTTTTTGGATTCAATATGTAAGAATCTCCCAGTTTCTTGCATTTTCTTCAACAAATTGTCAATTTCTCATAAAAAGTGGGTTATTAATGTCTTTAGAATTCCCATTTTCTTGCCATCCCCCCTCTCCCTCTTTCTTCACTTTTTGTTATTTTTGATACAGTACTCATCATGCCTACCATATAAACGGGCCTTGTTGTATTGAGAGAAAAGAATGCTGACCGTATAATTGAAGGAACCTGAACTTCTGCATTGCAACTGTGCAGTGTGTTACATTTCTGAGTTGCTATCTGATCTTGATTCCCGTGATAAGTAGAAATATTGGAAATGCTTATGAAGAATTGCCTGACTTTGCAGGTGGCTTGTGGGAAGCGAGCAGGAGCTGTTGCATTCTTGCTTGATGAAAGTGGGAGGTATGACTCTCCAGAATACGCCAACGTCAATTTCGAACCAGATTTCAAGCTGTCTTCCCTAATGGAAGTTCACTCGCTATTTGAAGCACATTTTGACCTGTCACCTTGATCCTCAAACCTGTTGCGGACAATCTTCACATTCGATGGAGAAGAAGCCTTATTCGTAGTCTTTACGCATTATCTAGAAAATAACTAGGTTGCAGCACTTGAATGGCTTGCTCTTTGCTCCCCGAAACGATTAGAAGCAAAGAAACTGCAACCTGAAAGTGAAAGAGGAAGAGGAAGGAACTAGTAGAAAATTTCTACTAGAAACCAGTTAGGCGGAAGACCAATCAATTTTTATCAAACTTGTTTTAGTTTTAAAATTTGTGTTGTACTTGACCTGGTAAAAGCTCATTACCAGTTACCAAGAACCTAGCCAAATGCTTTGGGAGACATTAATCAAATTTCCCACCCAATATATTTGTGGAAATGGTTTGAACCCATACAAATGCGGTGTTAGAGTTAAAAGTAGCAAAAATATAAAATATAAATCAAACGCCCACCGTGGGGCTCGAACCCACGACCACAAGGTTAAGAGCCTTGCGCTCTACCAACTGAGCTAGACGGGCTTGTTGCTATTGTTGTCGTTTTCCTCTACTTATACTGAAGCACGTGTCTTTTTTATGTGGCGCCAAATGTAACGGCTTGTTTAACTGTCAAGTGTTGACTGTCGTTTTACCCATTAAGCTTCTCTTCCTCTCTATATAAACAAACTCCCTCCATTTTCCTCTGCAACTTGCAACTCAAATTCCAAATCCCTGAGCTTACTAGAAACAAGAATCAGAGAAACCAAACACCATGAACCACCACCACCACCAAAACCATCCACCATCTTCCTTGCCCAGCAACCCTAACCCAGAACCAGACCCTTCTCTCCCTTGCAATGGCTACCACAAGATCTCTCTCCCTCTTCTTCGCCGCTGCATGTCCGATCCTTGCAACCCTCCTTCTGCCACCGCCGCCAACCCATCATTCTTTGATCCTTCCCTTTCCTCTGCTTCTACCTGTAGCGGTTCTCTGCCCAATTTCACTCCTCCGTACTCTCCTGATCGCCACCACTGCCCCAAGACTCCATCCCATTCCCCGACTCATGCACTGCCTCCCCTGCCTCCTCCTCACACCTTCCGCCGCTCTGTCTCGGATATCAATCCCTCTCCTGCCAAGGCCTCCTCACGCTTCTCCACCTCCTCCCAAGACCTGGGCACCGACATTGACACTCCCAATTCCAAGGTCGGAAATTTTTCTTGAATTTCATTCTCTAATGTTCTAATCTGTGAAAAGCTTGAGTCTTTCTCTCTTTTTGGGGTTTTTGCTGATATGGGTTTTGGGAGTTTTATGTTGTAATCTGTGAGAAAGCTCGGTTCTTTATTGTTTTATTTTTTAGTTGTTATTGAAATGGGTTTGGGGAAAACTGTTGTTGCAGAGGCTGAGGAGGATGAAGGATCGCCTCAGAGAGATGAGCCATTGGTGCCAGCAACTGATGCGTGAAGAGGACTTGATGGAAGAAGATGAAGATGAGCAACAGCAGGCAGTGGAAGAAGAAGCACAAGTACAGGCTGTTGATGCCACTGATCAAGATTTTCACAACAATACTGGTGCTGCTGAGGTATTGGGTTCTCTGTTTAGTTTTCAAGAATACTGGGTTTCCCACAAACAAGATCACAAAGAAAATGAAAAAAACAGATAGAAATATGATTTCTTGGGTCTTGATAATCTAACATCAAGATAGAAAATTTGATTTCTCTTCCATTTTTCATGGCTTTCTAACCGATCAATCAAACCAATCACTAACTTTGTATTTTCAGATTCTTTAATATGCGGATTAAGCATTTTTGTTGTTGTGGCAGGATGAGTGTGAGAAAGAATTTGCTGAATCTGTGAGCGTGGAGAAGAAGGATGACTGCTTGGTCATTCACTTCAGGTGCCACTGTGACAAAGCCTATCAGTTCCTTCTCAGTGGAGGAGAGTGTTACTACAAGCTCATGTAGATATCCATTTCCTAGTTATCCAATCATTCTTGGGTTTGGATTTTTCATTCCCAATTCGGTTACACTGGTCTCATTCTTAGGTTGTTCCATTCTTGATCATAGTTTCCAGATGTCAATTCTCTTAAAGACATTCTTTTTGGCTGAAGCACTGATGTACAAATTCTTTCTGATGTCAGTTTTACAAATGAATAAAGTTTCCTGATTCTCTTGTGAATGAATGTATGATCCTTCTTCTTTTGAGGCCATGAGTGGAATTTTGAGTTGAAAAATCATTCTGCTTTTAGATGATTTGATTTATATTCTCAGGAACCAAAAGAATTAAATAGTTAAGCATCTCAGAAACATTTTCATGCTGATTTCAGTCATTTGCATATCTTGCAACTGAATGGGAGTAGACTAATTATAATCTTACTCCACCTTCAGCAATTCTGAGCATGTGCATGCAGTGGTACCAGTGTGTACCTTACTATTACTTTATATATTTGGGTTCGCTTTGTTCAGTGAAAGATTTTCTTTAAAAAAACAACAAAAAGTCAGAGGAAAACTTAGAAATCATTAATGGTCTCGTCTTGAGTAAAGGGTACTCAAAAGAATGAGACTTTTGCTTACATGAGGGGCACTTTCCCCTGGGGTTTGCTCTCGTCTTCTTGAATGAAGAAATGAAAAATAGGGTGAACATTTTTACCAAAAAAAAATAGGGTGAACATTACAAATATACATTACAACCATAACGCTATGAATTAGTTATAGTTTCGGTGACAACATTACAATGTACAAGTGGTAGCATTTGGCAATTAGAGGACGTTACGTACATCAATTGCACATTGTATTACTCTTGTTTATAAGCAAAGATAATTTTTTTTGGGTACAAGTGATTGGCCTTAAGCCCTATGGGCGAGGTTCAGAATCCATGCACCCAACAATGTTTGTGTATAATGCAATGTTAGTTGAGAAGTAATGTTATACACCAAATTTCTTTATGAAGTCATGTTCCCTAAATAATGTGTTAGTCAGTCATTTAATTAAATTCGGGCCAAAGATTTCATTTATTTTCAACAATTAAGACGTTGACGTGTGTGCATACATATTATATGAGAGAGAAATTCTAAGATTTGATTGTCACACTATCACATGATGTTATCAATTCATGTGTTATAATATGGGTGAATGAGAGACTTTATATATCATGAATCTAGAGTATAATATTAAGATATAGATACATACATTATAATATAAATTGATTAACATTCGAGCCTTTAGCATCAAAGTTCGGTACTCACCTTCCTCCATTACCTTAGTGAAAATGGCGAATTTTTCAACTGCATTTAAAATTCCATCATGATAGTAATTTTGCTCTTTCTTTTATCTTAATATTCTAAATTTGCATATATGAATTAAGTCAATTAGTTACAACCGTGAGCCAACCCTTCTTTTATACCAAAACTCGAATCCCACACATTTATGATAAATTACTCAAATGGTCCTTAAATTTATACTCGATTTACATTTTGATCCCTTAATTAAATTATTCGTTCAAGTGGTCCATCAACTCTATATTCATCGCTCCATTGATCCTACCGTTACATTATGTTAAGAGTAAATTACTCAAATGATCCTCAAATTAGTACTCAATTTACATTTTGGTCCCTCAATTAAATTATTCGTTCAAATGGTCCATTAGCTATATATTAATCGCTCCATTAGCCCTATCGTTACATTATGTCAATGTTTCTATAAAGTATGAGGGCAAATTGGTCATTTCGTATGTTAAAAATAAATAAATACTGTCAGTTTGATCTTCTTTAAGTTGGCTAAGATAATATATTGTCAGTGGCAAAGATTGAAGTCAAAGCCCCCAGTACCTTCACAGAATCAACTTGTTTGGTGAACGAGAAAATGTGGGAAAAGGGAGGGAAATGGTTTTGCTAAAGTGAAAAAATAAATAAAGCATTCATTAATTGAACTTTTTCTCAGTACTGATACTGAAATGCATATACAAGTATTCTACAACCGTCAACAACTGGTTCAGCCTAAACTTCATTATTAATTCCTTTCACACAAAATAAATAGAGACTAAAAATTGAGCATATTTCGTGAAAAAATAGAATTAGATGACGAAAAGCCTGAGCCAAATGAACAGCTCTCCCTCCATTCCCCCATGGCCACTACCCTCAAGCTCCAACCCCAAAACCCATCCCACAATCACTCTCCACTTTAACCCATCCAACAACCACCTTCCACCTGAGGCCCCATGAACCCAAAACCCCATCTCCTCCCCACCCTCCACCCGAGCCAGCAATTCCATAGACCCCTCCCAACCTATGTTGCACCGATACGGATACGGGTACGACAATACGATACGATACATCGATACGGCAAATCTCTAAAAAGTAGGATACGGGTACGGCACCAAGACGGCTATTAAAATAATATAAATATAAATATAATAAAAATATAAACATATATATATATATATATATATAGGGCGAATCAGTAGCACCATATTTTTGACACAAGTTTTGATTACTCCACTTTTAATGGTTGAGATTAAATATGACATGACAAATAGTTTTAAAGTTCCACATTTGTAAATAAACTTAATCATCAATAATTTTATTTTCTCTCTCATTAAAATATTCAAAATTGAAATATAGTTTGTCTTACTCTCCTCCATTTTTTTATTGGAAACGTAATCTCTTTTCTTGATAGTATTCTTTTTTACTTGGTACTCTAATCTCTCTTCTTTCTCATGCATACCTCTCTCATTCTTCCTTCTTCCTCCTTCTTCCTTCTTCTTCTTCTCTTTTAGTTGCCGTCAAAGTTACCAATTTACATATCGGGACAGTATCGCTAGCGTATCGTGACCATATCAATGGAGTATCGGAGCCATATCGTAAAGTCAACATCCTAGAAAAGTCTACGATACGCCACATGGTGTATCGGATACGTATCGATGTCATATCGTATCCGCACCGTATCGGATACAAGCATACCCCAAAAATCCGGCGTATCGGTGCAACATAGCTCCCAACGAACCTAGAACCCCAACTCAACAACCACCCAAACCCTCTCCCCTCCCCCTTGATTACCCTTTGTTGTTGAGAGAACCACCCACCACCCTCCTCCCCACCTCATCACCCGCCAACCCCACCTCCCAAAATCATAGCGACTATCAATTTCTCACCCTCCAAGTGCACTCTCCTCTCCTCTCACCTCACCTCCTCATCTCCCAAACCATCCAAACTACCCAAACTCTTTCCCCATACCCACAACTCTATACCCACCGCACCCAATCCCTCCCTCCACCAAAAGTTCCTCCATAAGCTTTTAGAACCATCATCCGACGTTCCAGAACCTTCTCCTTCTTCCAACCCACCTGCCAAGTTCACGGCTTTGGAGCAGCAAGTGGTGGACCTCAAGAAAAGGTACCCATATGTCATTTTGATGGTGTAAACCCCGATTCTTTGGCCAAGAAGCAAATTTTTTTTATGCCCATATGGAGAGGTTGGGGAATGGGGAGGAGAAATCGAAGGAGGTTTGGGTCTCATGATTTGTTTTTTCTTTTTTTTTAATTTTGTATTTATTTTAACCCTATTTTATTTGTTAATTATGAAAAGTCATATTTACCCTAAATTTGGTTAAATTTAACGAAAAATTAGACGATAGGACCAATGGAACGATAAATATATAGTTAATGGACCATTTAAACAAATAATTTAATTGAGGGACCAAAATGTAAATCGAGTATAAGTTTGAGGACCATTTGAGTAATTTACCCTTATGTTAATATTGCTGTCAAATGTAAGGGTAAAACCATCCAAAACCGTCCTATGTTCTCCAAATAGGTGATAAAGTGGTGATACATAGGTGATAAAGTGGTAATACAATGGTGATAAATGGGTGATACATAGGTCAAAAGTCTTATTTACCCCCACAAATATAGTATGTGCTGCTCACATAACTAAATTTAATAGAAAATGTAACGGTATGACCAAAGCACTGATTAATAAAGAGTTGGTGGACCATTTAAACGAATAATTTAGTTTATGAACCAAAATGTAAATTTTGTAGAAATTTGAAGACCATTTAAGTAATTTACCCTTAGATTAATTTAAACCCTCACTTGTATAAAGAAATAAAAAATAAATAAAAATCTTAACCCAACTCCAACGGTGGAAGAAGGCGGAGACTTGATTTGATTACTAAATTATTTAGACAACGCCACATAAAATTACTAAATTCACAACAAAATGACCTGATATTATAATCCCACGCGCTTTGCTCTTCTACCAACCTTGCATTCGGTGCCTGCCGCGCGTGTGAAACTCCCAACAGGTTGTCCAAAAACGGACGGTCATATACGGAGCGTCCATATCCAACATCTCATATGCAGTCCCAATCAGTCCATCTACTACTCAGATCCTCTGCGCTGATTGGGTCGGGTCAGAGTCAGTTCCACGAAATTGACCTAAAACAAATCTACATGTAGGGCCCACCCCCGCACTCACCACTCCCGTGTGCTGGCCCCTCCCTATTTCCTTGGACCCACTCGCTCCACAGGGGCGCGTGTCAAACACATGGCCGAACCTCCCAATTTCCAAAAGATAGCAAGACAAAACAGACAAGCAAAATAAGTACACCATCAACAGACAAAGACAAACATACCTCCAAAAACAAGGTATCCATCAGCCTCAGGCTGGGCTAGAGGAGGAGGCTATGCTCTTCACTCTCTCTCTCTCTCTCTCTCTCTACTTCAAAATTACTAAAACCGTTCACTACAGTCTAACACTTTTCTAGATCTCTCCATTAGCAACAAGCATGTTCTTTCTTCTTCTTAGAGCGATTCAGCTGCCAGCTTATATTATTTATTAAATAACAAAGTCTCTGTCTTTTCCACACACTACTTTTCCTCATTGTTACTTTCAGCCAATATAGAATAGAAGCATATAGAGAGTTTTATAGAGGCACCTCATTTCCATTTCTTTCTTGGTTTTGCATTTTTCTTTTTAGAAGTACCAAATTATTAGTAATATACCATGATTTATTCATCAGTTTCTTCTGAAAATCCATGGACAACAATAAGCCCAAAAGTCCTCAGACCTTCAACAAAGCAACGTCCTTTTCACTTAAATCCCATCCTTAGTTTTCACCGCCAAAACCCAGACACCATTAACAGCCCTGTGAACCCAACAGAACCCAAAACCCAGCTCAGAAGCCCCATCTTGATGAACCCAACCCAAGTTATTTACAGAAAAACCAAGAGGAGCAGGATTCATGAGGAAAGAAGAGGTTTTCCCCAACTGGGTAGCCAGCAAATGTTGTTTCTGTGTGGATTTGGGTATTGGATGCAAGGTTTTAGGTGCTTTCCATGGCTGGCGTTGAACTTCCACATGGCTCACAATCTTAACATGCACCCTTCAACATTGCAGCTCGTACAGCATTCTGGTAACCTTCCCATGGTGGCCAAACCCTTTTATGGAATACTCTCTGATGCTCTTTACATTTCTGGTGCGCATAGATTACCTTATATTTCCACTGGAGGTTAGTTACAATTCCCTTGCCTTATTTCATTGATGTCATTCCGTTTTTGTCAATTTTGTTGATAGTTCGCTGTTTTAATATATTCATGTGCTCTGTTTTCTGTCATTGTTGTAGAGAAATCTGTTCAATTTTAATATATTTTTTAAATGTTAAGTCATATTGTTTGTGCTTTTTGTTCAGGTTGCTTGTTTATGTTGTTTTTATTCTTTCCTTTGCTTGGTTTGCTTTCTTGCCCTTTTCTTCCCGTTTTGATTATGCTAGAGATTCTATTTGTCTCTTCCATGTGCACAATTTCTTTGGTTAATCTGTGGTGGAGACAAAAACTTATTAGATTCCTAAATATAAGGAAACTTCTCTCTTTAAATTGGACAAATTCTACTGCTTTTTGTGCTCATATCCCTGTAAAAGGTAGCTTAACCTTATACTGCTTTCCTTGCAAGTTGCAACAATGTTGAAGTGGAACCTAAAAACACTGTTTAATGGTGTGTTAACATAGGTATCAATCAGAAAGTAATATGAACCATTTGGAAAGGCAATTAAAAAAAAGGGTATATTTGTCCTCTAAAAACCTATGGGCTATTTCTGATGGAGTTCAAACTTTCAGTTCTTTTACAGGTCCTATCTTGGGGGCCAATGGCAGTTATCCCTGTTGCAGCTAAAGCCCTTCCTACCCTTATGGCATGTGTTCTTCTTAGTAATCTTGGAGCATCCATTACAGAAGTAGCACAGGATGCTCTTGTTGCAGAGTACGGGCAAGAAAAAAATATGAAAGGCCTCCAATCTTATGCATTCATGGCATCAGCTGCTGGTGGAATCCTTGGTAACTTAATAGGTGGATATTTCTTAATGAAAACACCACCAAGAACCATGTTTCTCGTATTTTCAGTGTTACTTTCTGCTCAACTTGCAATTTCATTGAGAATAAGAGAGGAATCTCTTGGTTTACCACAATTGCCAGATCACTATCTTATAAGGAAGCCAGTCTTTGAAAGTATTAGAAAACAATTTTCTGAGCTGGTGATGGGAATTCAAGAGGAAAGTATTGTTCGTCCTCTTACTTGGATAGTAGCTTCTATTGCCATGGTTCCTGTCCTGTCAGGTTCCATCTTTTGCTACCAAACACAATGTCTACATCTTGATCCTTCAGTCATTGGCATGTCTCGAGTGATTGGCCAATTGATGCTTCTTTCCACTGCCGTACTTTATGACTGTTATTGGAAAAAAATTCCCATGAGAAAGTTGGTTGGTGTGGTGCAACTTGTGTATGCCTTTTCACTTCTTCTTGACCTTCTTTTAGTAAGACAGATCAATGTTAGACTGGGGATTCCGAATGAGGTGTTTGTTCTTTGTTTTTCGGGGTTAGCAGAAACTATTGCGCAATTCAAACTCTTACCTTTCACAGTGCTATTTGTGAGTTTATGTCCTCGAGGTTGTGAAGGATCTCTGACTTCTTTCTTAGCATCAGCCTTGTGTTTATCATCAATAGCTAGTGGGTTTTTAGGGTTGGATTGGCTTCTCTGATTGGAGTAACAGCAGGCGACTACTCAAGCCTGCCTTTGGGAATTCTGGTACAGTTCATTGCGGCTTTACTTCCTTTAGGATGGCTTTGTAATTTACCCATGTCAGAAGCTGTTGTTGGGAAGGAGAGGAAGAGAGGTTTGAGTAGAAGAAGTCAGAAAAGTAGAAGGGTCGGTAGAGTGGTATATGGTTCAGTTTTTATCTACAGACGCGAGAGAGAATCTGAGGCATAAAAGTGAAAGAACTACTTTTATTTTATGATCAACACTCGTTTTCATATAGCAAGCCGATTGAAAGTGGGAGCAATATGCAGGATTACCCGAGTGAGAATCTGTAATGTTGAGGTGAAGCAGCTACTTCATATGGTTGCATTTTAACGAGAGCAGGAGAAGTGAAGGTACAAGAGGAATCTGGGATTGCCTCAATGCTGTTCGTTTTCTCCAAACCGCTTGATGACTTAGAAAGAGGCTTCATCTGGGATATCAGTTTCAATCGTAGTTTCTGTGACAAAGCTGAAGTTGTTGCATTGTTGCATCATGTTAAATGGTGCTGAACTCTGCAAAAAGCAGTCAGTATGTTGTAATATAACTTTTGTTTCACAAATCTCATATGTATATACGATCGGTGCTGAGCTCTTATCGCATAACGAAAACGGAAACAGAAGAAGTTAAGGAGTTCCAGAGCTATGAGGTGCTTGATGTAAAAATTGGTAGAACAAGTACCTGGGATCTGCGTTGTGCATGGAAGTCTCTTCTCTCTGCTCCCAAGCCCCATCTAACAGCCTCCTTTCCTTCCTTGTCCAAGTGCACAAGGTACTGGTAGCTTAAGCCACGAAAAGAAAGAAAGAAAAATAGAAAGCCCGATTGATATTCTCCTTTGTGTGGCACAAACACGAAAATTAAGAGTTTGCAAGCATAATAAATTACCTAGGGATGGCGGAAAAGTTTTTATGTAGCTATCCTTCACGCTTAGAAACCTTAAGTGTACCATATTTCCAATTTCACTTGGCAACTTTACTACTACTTTATGAAGACCTTCAACCTTCAAAACTCTAAGCACTTTGAAATCCTTCAACGGATATAGTAATCCTTTGTCACTTTTTGGCATATCCATCCTTTTGGCAAAACGTATAATAGAGACCTTACGTGTCCATTTGTTTCATCTCTTGAAGAAACCAACCTATCTGCCCTCTCATCCAAGTAAATTGTAAGTCTTCGAATTTTCCCCCATTGTGCTGTCTCGTCTACCACAGTAGAAGTATTTTCTTGCAAAGAGTTGTTAATCTAGAGAAAGCTTTCCTCTTTTGCCTTTAATAAACACATGTCTCGTACAAGATCATGGATCGGACAACCCTTAATTGTCTCAGTTGAACCACTTGTTCCCACTTAAACCAAACATCTTTCCACCAACTCACTTAACCAATCACATGCTATATCCTCCATTGTTTCCCTAGAACCATGTCTTTGTTGTCTCAAGGAGATAAGACCTTCTGCCACCCATAACTTAGTCAATTCGCTCACCAAAAACTCAGAGTCTTCAAGATAATGACCTAAATATAAGAAACATGGTTTTAAGTAATACGGTAGGTCATCATAACTCAATGCCAAAACCCATGATGCACCTTCATATTCTTCTTCACGACCTATCCCTCTCCTTATGTATTCATGAACATTCTCATGCATTCTCTCCCACTTTCTAACGGTGTTTTTTCTTGCTAGAACTCCGGCAAGCACAATAATGGCTAATGGCAAGCCTGCACAGTGTCGAAGCATTTTCATTCCTAATTCTCTCTTCTTTGTAAAAATTCCCAAATCTGAAAAATAAGAAAGAAATACAAATCAAATACATTCTTGTAGTATGAGCAATTGTTGTGCATATCCTTACTCGAATGATTAAAAATTTAAATTGTGAAATTCCAAAATTTACTAATATCCTTTATCTTATTATAAGTTTGGATTTTATAACACATTCAAAATTAAATCTGGACCAGCACAAAAAAGTTTGGGATATGTTTGGACTGAAGAGAAGGTTAGGAGAAAATTTTGAGTTCTCTAGCATTGTCCTGATTATTATTTGCAATTGCATAAGATAAATCATCTGCAATTGCTACATGTTTATAAAATACAAATTTATAAAAAAACCCAATCCTAGACATGTATTTATAAAAAAACCCAAGCACTATTTAAACATAGAAACACACCCAAAATTAACCCCAAAGTCAACTTTTTGGGTGTGTTTATAAATGGGTTTTGAGTGTGTATAATGATTGATTTTGGGTGTGTTTATATGTTTAAATAGTGCTTGGGTTTTTTTATAATTTCAACCTCCATTTTGGGTGTTTTGGCTTGCTATATAACTAAGAACCTGGAATAGAAAAAGAGTGAGGGTGAGAAAATACCGATATCAAGTAAGTTCCAACTCTCATTCTCATTGAGTGGCTGGAGTTTGTGGAGAAAAACATTTCTATTTGGGAGCGCGGCTAATTTTTGATTGCGTGTAGTAAGCAATATTGTGCTCTCTGTTTCCACATTTGGAAATGCAGTCTTCAAAAGATTCCATGTCTCGATTCTCCACATGTCATCAAGTATCACCAAACATCTCATTTCTTGCAAAACACGGAAAAGCTTCTTTGCTATTTCATCATCTGCCATGTCCTTCTATTTCTTTTTTTTGTTCCCTGGTTGCAGAAATGACTTCAAATAAAATTCCCTCCCAAACATTTCTTACTTGATAACGTTGAGAAACAGAGACCCAAGCAAAATTATGAAAATGCTGCCTTACTTTTTTATCATAATAAACCTTTCCTGCAAGGGTCGTCTTCCCTAAACCGCCCATACCCCAAATAGATACAACTCGATGACGATTTTCATCTTTCACCAAATGCATAACCAATTCTTCAACGTTGGACTCTAACCCAACAACATGAGAATAACTTCTCCTTAGCCTCTCATGCAATTGCAAGGAAGATTCACCGCCACTACCGTCCCTGTCCGTTGTTAGCTCCTTTATGTCATACTTCTGCAAACTTGACCTCAAATCAGAAATTCTGGTGGTGATATTCTCAATTTCGTTCCCAATCCTCTGTCTGAACATCAACCCCTTCCTTGAAGATGCAGGCAAATCTTTTGAGAACATTCTTGAGGCCTCTTTTCTTCTTGGAAACCACTTTCAAGCCATAAGTTTGGATGACATCCTCCAAATCATAAGCAGCATCTCTAATCTTGGCAACCAAAATACGGACTGTTTCATCTTGTCCTTGTCTTGCATCTGCATCTTTGAGGAAGCCCTGCATCAATTGTAGCTCAGTTTGTGCGACCTCGACTTGATGGCTGACTCCAGACAAGAACTTGGCTTCCTGAATGGTGAAGTCTCTTACTCTTTCGAGCACAAAGGAAACAACTGCCTCAGCCATTCTCTCTACTACTTACTCTCTCTTCGTCAGAACGAAAACAACTACTAAACCTCCACATCTAATTTGCAGCCAACAAGAACTCGTCAACTTTGTCGTTTTCCTTGTTCTAAATTATAATGTAATGCAAGCTGTAGTAGGTGAACCACAATTTCAACGCAATTTCAAAGCACTTTCAACCACTTGTATCGCGCACACCAGACAACATTCAGGAATCTTCAAATAAATTATTTTTCCATAACTGGTGCAAGTTGTATAATTTAATCATTTTATCTTTAACAAGTTTTTATTTTTCTCGAACTATGAGTTTGAGTCGTTAATTATACTCACCACTTGCAAGAAAGTTCCTGTCTATTAATTTATTCAAACGGGCAAGTGGTGATTTGCAGTATCTATTTTATCTCACTCCTTTTTACTAAAAAGAGTGTAAGTGAATAAAATATGAAAATCATAATTTCTCCGGGCAAGGGTTGCCCTCACTTGATGACCATAATCAGCATCAACAGATTTCCCGATTCCTTGAAAAGCCATTGGAATTTGGTTTCACCAGTCGTAAAATTTGTTATTAGGATTGCCAAACCATTAGTTAGGGATGGAAAAATCCTACATCCAATACAATGGGTGCATACACGCTTGTCACAAATCGCCCCTCACAAGCAGGCCACATGACCAACTATTGTGAGATGAACATAGTATACACCCGTTGCATATAAGCCAGATGAGACTCTTAGATTACTTACATTAGGAAGACGTGAATCTAGTAAAGAACAAGAAAAAAAAATTACAAGGTTGTGTAAGCAACTAACAACAATCGTTAGATCACTAAATGGTACTTGTAGGACGAATCCTGTCCCTAACTGTAGTAGGGTCTGCAAAGTATCAACCAATATAAAAAGAATCTATGCTGGATGTTCAAAATCATCAGAATAGCTGGCTCCCTTCATCACTAAGATAAGGTAGCCAAGCATCTGATAGATCGAATTAGAACAAGGATGTGCTTTATCAGCAACATAGAAACAATGAGTCTTGGAATTAATGCTTATCCAGCTGCACCCAGGTGCCTTCTTCAAACCTCTTTCTTTCATCATTCTTCTCATTTCAGCTACAACGTCCCACCTCCGAGAAGAAGCATAGAAGTTCGATAGCGAAATATAATTTGACGGGTTTTTGGGTTCTAGTTGAATAAGGAACCTGTAAGCTAGATCTTGCATGTCACGATTCCCATGCAACAAAGAAGTAGAAACTAAAGACCCCCAAACACTTGGACCAGGTTCTACAGGCATCATTTTGATGAAATTTAATGCTCCATCGAGGTCTCCTGATCGGCCTAACAGATCCACCACACAAGCACAGATCTCCACTGTTGGTTTAATTCCAAAATCAGTTGATAAAGAGCTATAGATGGAAAGGCCTTCGTTTACCAGTCCTGACCTGCCACAAGCGGAAAGGATCCCAACTATAGTTATTGTGTCTGGTTTGATTCCAAGGTGAAACATCTTACTATATAAAACAATTGCTTCCTCACCTCTTCCATGTAAACCATATCCTGAAATCATTGAACTCCAAGAGATTGCATCCTTACAAAAAGAATCATCCTCAAAGACTCGCCTTGCAATATCCAAGCTCCCACATTTCGAGTACATATCGATCAAAGCATTACATAACGATACATCATGATTCATTTCCTTCCTGATAGCAAACCCATGAATTTGTTTCCCGCGCATTAAACCAGCATGTGAACTACAAGCAGGAAGGACACTTACTAGGGATACTCTATTGGGTTGTATTCCATCTTCAACCTGCATCTTTTGCAAAAGAACCAATGCTTCATCGGGAGCTCCACTCTGCACATAACCATTGATCATAGCAGTCCAAGCATATACATTTCTACACTTCATGCGGTCAAATACCCGTCTACCCAAATCAACTCTATAACTCCTAGAATACATATCAATCAAACAACACCCGAGATGAACATCTGAACCCCACTTTATATCCAATTCATACTTAATAATATAACAGTGAAGTTCGCTACCATAATCCCATTTCTCAATATCATCACCTCCACACAAACGCAAAAGACTTGAAACACTAAACCCGTCAGGTTTCACCCCATTCATCAGCATGCATTTAGCAATTTTCCAAATTTCCTTATCAGAACCATGATCCATGGAACTTGCATATCCTGCTATTATCGCATTCCAAGACCCCACATTTCTCTGAGGCATTTCCTCGAATACTTTCCTACATTCACTAAAATTCCCACATTTACAATACATAGAAATCAGAGAATTGGAAACAACAGTATCCAAAACAAACCCCACTCTTATACTCTTCCCGTGAACAGATTTCCCGGCAACCAAGTCCTGAACCTCGCCGGAAACTTTGGCCATGGTCGCTAAGGTATAATCATCCGGCAATACATTACAGTTACACATTTCTTCGAACAGCTCAAAAGCTTTATTATAAACACAATTTCTCACATACCCATTAATCAATGAGTTCCATAAATACATACTCTTGATCTCAACAGAGTGGAAGACGAGTTTCGACTTGGTTGGGTTTCCACAAAGAGCGTAAGCAGAGATGAGCTTTGTGGCGAGAAAAGGGTTTTGTTGGAGGCCATGAGTGAGAACTTGAGCGTGAGCTTGTTGAGTGAGTGGAAGAGAGTGGTGGGTAACTGAAAGCTGGAGAAAATGGTGGAGGTTCAAAGGTTGGTGGAGCACAGTGGCACAAGTGTAATAGCGTGAGGTTATGAGGGTAAATGTCTTGCGCGCAGACGAGAGGTTCATTAAGCACGGAGAGGTAGTTTGTGTATCCGTGTCCGTGCTTCATCCAGCAACCAAACATCACCTGCTTAAAAACACACCATTATCAGCTCTCTATCTATTCCAGTTATGCAAACCGGAAACAATGTTTAACAGAAGAGGCATATTTTCTATAAAATTTAGAAAGCACTGCAGATAAATATTGGTGCCCTGCCCTCACCTTCAGCCCGGTTCGAAAACTATGTGGCTCTGTCAATCAAACGGCATGTGAGCTTTGCCGTTTCACCTTTTACACTCACCCACGAGACCAGCAGGAGAAGTTGATTGAAGTAAACAGAAAAGAATAAGGGAACGTCCACCGACAATGAGGGACTGAAGAAGAAAGTAAAGAGAGACAGACTGGGAGAGTTGCAAAACTGAGAGAGGGAAGAGGGGAGTTTGAAATATACTTGGCTCGGCTGGAAGGGGTTGGGTTGCTAACGTCTGGGCCTAGGGCTGAGGTGGATCTTGGGCCTTGAAATGTTTGGGCTTAAGAATATTGACTTATTATAATCCCCTCTTCACAAAGGAAGTTGGTGACCAAATTACAAAAGTATCCTTGTAGTTTAGTTTCATTTGCACTGAGGTCCCTATAGTTTGGGCAGTATTCCCCATGTAGTTATTTGATATTTATGACCATAAAATTCTTATGAGTCACCCATGTAATGTAATTATTTGACATTACAAGTAAAATTCTTATTTCCGTCAATTGAGTAGACGAAGTGGTCATTTTGGGCGAATATATGTTGGGCGAATGTAATTTGGCTTGATTTTCACTAGGATTTATGTAATTTGTAAGTAAAAAAATTTTGTGTACTCAATACATAGCCAGTTCATCCACTCAATTAACAGAAATAAATTAAAATTACAGAGACCATGATGAAAGTCGAATTAGAGACTAGTTTTGCACTATAGGCAAAGTTAATTTACTGTCTGCGCTGAAGTTCATCTAAAGAAGGACGGATGTCCAGTTGGATAATGAGGAAGTCACAAAAGATAACATAAAAAAAATAAGCACAACTAAAAGAATCTAGTTCTTATCTTGATACAAGACAAGACCCTTGTAGCATAAATAAATGGTACAGTAAGATTGCATATTTTCTCTCTCAATAGCATAAAGAATATGGCGACAAAGATGTCACTAAAAGCTTGACACGACTAAGCTAGCCTGGTACTAATCTAAAAAGGTATTTAAGATGTCATGTGCTCTTCCGTGTTTTTCAAAGTACAACTTAGGTTTGATTGAGTGAATTTGTCCAAAAAAACAAAAGGTTTGATTGGGTGAGTGATTTTTTTCATCTTTTGTCCGGTGGGTGGAACACGTCACTCATCTAGTCACATACATAAAAAAGAATTTCATGTATGAATAATGAATATATAGTTTGTCTTTCTATTTTTTGTTTTTGTTTGTGTGTGGATGAACGAGTGATGTTGTCCTTCGCCGGAGTCAAGAATTTCTCTTTAATTTCTTGCTCAATCTGTCTTCAACACTTTCCCTTCGGAGAAACATGCTCCTTCAATTTGATTATTCTTATAAAGTATAGACAAGCAACAAAAAAGAGAGAATTTTGGCTACCAACCAAGGGAACCATATTTATTGGTGTTAAGCAACCAAAACATAATTAAAAGGCAGAAAGTTTAGCCTTTTATGAAAATTTGCAAGTCCATACTTTAAGCTAGTGACATTTTGATGACACTAAAGAACTCTAGCTATTAACATTACACCTGCAAAACCAAAGATTGATCAGATTTAACATAAGGGAACACACAAATTGTGCAAACTAGCTAGCTTTTCCTGTTGCACATGTTGAGCTAAAATTGCCATGGACATCATTTAAGTTCCACAAACCATCCCACAGAAAATTGTCCTCGTTATTGGAGGCTTCAGGCACAGACACATTTCCATTGAGCATGGAATAGTAGAAGCCTTGCTCCTGATGATCAGTTGTGTGATGAGGATATATACTTATAGTCTCCATGCCTTGCTTCACTTGAGGCCAGAAGCAAGGTATTTTAGTGTCATTATTTTCATCCAACAAGGCCATGATTCTTTTCACTTCTTCTTGATTCACTTGTAAATGTTGTTGTTGCTGCTGCTGCTGATGTTGCTGATTGTGGAATTGCTTCCTCCTCAAGAAGCGATTTTTAGCCTTTTCGGAGGCATCGGAAGGCACTTTTGCCTTTTTCTTGAAATGGGTTCTCCAGTAGTTCTTGATCTCATTGTCAGTCCTTCCAGGCAAGCTTCTTGCAATTGTTGACCACCTGAATTTTTTTCAAAGCAGAAACTAAGCTCACTAAAACAGGAAAAAGATCAAACTAAATAAAACAAAAAAGAAGAAGAAGACATACCTATTCCCCCATCTAGCATGTAGCTCTAGAATTATACTCTCTTCATGTGGAGTTATCTGCCCCCTCTTGAGTTCTGGCCTCAAGTAATTCACCCATCTCAATCTGCAACTCTTTCCATTCCTTTTCAGTCCTGTATAATCGAAGTGTATAATTTTTATGCTTTTGTTAACCCTAATTAGACAAAATACAAACTGCATCTAATTAAGAATTAAGCTGTAATTATAAATACCTGCAAGCCTAGCCACAGAGTTCCATCTTCCTTCACCATGAAGCTTTACATACTCAATAAGCAACCCATCTTCCTCAGCAGTCCAAGGTCCCTTTCTCCAACCCTCTTCTTCTATTATACCCCAACCCATATGATGACCTGCCATCCTCCCCAAATACATGTCAAAACCACAGAATTTCTTTATGTGTTTGTTTAGCTTATTAAGTTACGGCTTCAGAAACCTTATGGCATTTTTGCTCATGTTTGGTTGCATATTTATATATCTGCAGAATAACCATTAGCCCCCTACTTTGTTCCATCAGTCAATTTACTGTCATTTTCAAATCCTCCCCATGCTTTCGACTTTTTTAATTAAGGTACGGGTAATCTGATCTCTCGCAAATTCCATCATCAGATCTGTAATGACAGAACCACTCTGCCACGCTTATATCCATTTGTGATTTGTCTGAGATTGTTCCATGATTTCTTTTTGTCTCTTTATCATCATCTCTATCCTCACCTTTAATGTGTGATATTTTACACCAAGAATCAACTAGAAGACATGTGATAGCGACAATCATTCTTGATGCATCAACGGTTGAAAGTCGCTCATGTCTAATATAAAAAATGAACTACAAGATATGTGCTAGTGATTGTTGCCTACGCACATAAGTAGTTATTAATCACTAATGCAAATAAGTCTCATAATGCATCAACAACTGACAACCATCAATGCACACATAGATAACTCAACCTAACTTTTGTCAACTACCAATCAAGTGTACGAGTTGTTTCAATCGTGTGGTTAAAAATATTTCACTCAAACATTGGCATTTGGGGAAACCAAAAGTTTGCTATTGTATTGGGTGACATATTCTAGTAAGAATCCAAATCTTTTAGTTGAAATTAAAGTGTTGGATGCTAAAGTGAGACAAAAGATAGATGAAGGATCCCATGGCGTGAGGCCACGTATGTAGAGCTTATGCATTTGGACAAGAAGAACTAGTAGCTCCATAGCATGCTAATTAAGCATAATTTAAAAAAATTCACTGTCGAAATAAGTGTGTTTGAACTTTCTTAACTTGAAAATTACTAGAGGGCCAACGGGCTTGCACCAGGTGCTGGATTTACTTCTTAAGGAGATTGTTTCAATGTAATCACAATTAAATCTGAAATTAAATCATTTAAATATACTTTGGGGCTATTATCATGAAGAAGAAATTATAAAATACTATAATAGTATGATCACGTGGTACATTTTGAAGGGACTAATGATTTTGCAACATCAATCAAGGCCCACGTGTGGCTCTCTCTCTCTCTCTCTCTCTCTCTCTCTCTCTCTCTCTCTCTCTCTCTCTCTCTCTCGTTGGGTTGTGCAATAAAGTGCTTCTACACTCGATAATTTTCATAGTGCAGCAACTGTAAAATGTTTCTTAACTCGATAGTCTTCATTGTACAATGACACAAATTAGGCATGAGATACTCACACGTTTTTTAGCACCGAATCATCACATCTGATTTATTCTTTTCCTTTTTAATTGTTAATTAACATTCCTAGAGACAAATGCTAATCCGTGCTTAGTACGGATAATCAAGAAAAGTGAACCCTCTTAAAACATATTTTAATAGCTGAGCATGTCAATGTCATCTGTGCTTAACCTTAAGCTATAAAAATCTGATGTGGGTTCCTTATTCTACTACCCTTTGCTTTGTTTTACTTTACAGGTGTCATCTCAAAGTAGATTTAGGATAAATTTCAGGGCATAATGTGGGGTTACAAGGCACAATTGTTTAACCAAGAGTTTCTAGAAACAAATAGGCTGTTGTCATATTTTGAAAACTCAGTGAGTTGATGATGATGATCTGTATATAAGTTGTGTCCCATTTTGGTTTATTTAAAGCTGGATGGGTCTTGATATTTTTGCTGAGATAGAATTTCATTAGGGAAGGAGCCAATTGCTGTTCTTGAGAATTACTTTAAGTTTTTTATTTGAGTGAATGCAGAAATGGTGCCAAAATTAGTATGATTACACAAATCTTAATTAAGACTAAGTTATACGATTGTATCTAAGTGTCTAGGTATAAAAGATTTGCTCAATTGCAATAAAGCAAGATTCATAGATATGAAATCCATGCAAGTGGAATTGTATGCATCTTTAAACTATATTTTTGTCATAGTTTTTCACCCTTGTTCTTGCAAGTAGTGATTTTTTTTATTTTTTTTTCAATGCAACCGATAATCTAAGCTACAAAGGGATGAGGATTTTCTCACAAACACACATTATCAATGTGCTACAAGAGTTCGAATCTCATATCATTGATCTGTAAGTCAAAGCCATTTTCAACTAAAACATAAGTACTGAAGTTTGAATAATATTGAAGTGAGGAAACTATTAATTTGCATCTTAGTTGAAATTAGAATATGCATAATAGAGAGAATAAACAGGGGTCGAGACTTCCTGTCACTCATCCGACTAAGTGGCAAGACTTCCTTCCACTCATCCGACTAAGTGGCAGAAAGGCTCCACCCAAAATTTTCTCTGCATGCACTTTAGTAGTACCCTAGTAAAATATTTGATTTTACCCTCACTCATCCTCCCATATGGCATTAAAGTCCCACAAAAGTTTAAAACTTGCACACCCTTTAGTAGCTAGTGGCCTAGTAAAGTATTTACCTTTACCCTTCACACTCTTTGTATCAAACAAAAATATGCATGCCTATAGAATGCATATCAGTGTTCATGATTTGAGATCGATGTGTTTCATTTTGTTAATCGTTGTCTTCAAAGAATGTTTGCAACTAGCCGACCCACTTAAATTCTTTAATGCTCTGGTATTAATTTGCATTATCATTTTCTTATCCGAGTTATTGTTTGATCTTAAGTAAGTGCTGTCCAATATTAACAACAGTGTATAGGATCTTGTGAAATTTACATACAGTGAGGCCTTTTTGTAAAGTTGTTGCGTTCACTTTGGCTGTATAAAGTATCGTACTTTCCTTCAAAAAAAAGAGAAGTATCCTACTTTTTGAGGCTTTGCAATTGTAAGTGTTTCCCACTAAAACTGCTGAGGTGTGCATGACAGAAAACAGAAGTGTGCATGGATGAAACTGAAGTGCGAAAATCATTACCGTCGTTTTTCTTTTTCTTTTGACATAAGCGATATTTAGAGGAGGATTCAAACACAACTTCGGATGTAGGTGTAACTACTCTCAATCACTTGCTCGACACTCATATTTGGACTAAACTATCCATTCCTTGCGTATTTCATTTACGCTTTTACATTCAATTTGGTAAGTAAACATATACTTACACAGTCAAAAGTAAAGGGTCTAGCTAGTTTAGTGCAACTTTGAATGGACGGGCTTCCTTTACCTGCGGTCATCCAGGAAGGTTCTAAAATCTCCTCCTGTAAATTTGGCAAATGAGAATCATGCCTAAGGGAAAAATTAGCCACAAAAATATAAGAGCTTTAACAAAATTGAAAATACAAATAGGTTACAATGAAATGAAGAGATAAAATGTGTATAACCGCTAAAAGATGCTATGACTTGTGACAAACAACAGCCTTGCAAGAAAAGTCATCATTTACAATCCAAATACCCAATTCTTGAAGCCGCTTCTGAAGTAAATCTGAAGCCATATCACTAGACCAAAATACCATCTGTTTTCCATCCCCTAAGGATTGATTAACGTTACCGTTACCGATCCTGAGACCTAAGTTTGTCTCATCAAGATTCTTAACCCTCACACCCTTCTGTTCCAAAAACTTTGCCATTATATACCCAAAACTTAGGCTGTGTCTTTTGGCTAGCAAAGAGTTCACCATCATTGCAAATTTGGATATAAAATCATTGCCCCCAATACTTCGTGCAGAGGATGATCTTCTGGCAAAGAAAAGCTCCGAGCTCTTCCCTATATAGAAATCATACGAGGGATGAGATTCAATAAATAGGTCACTGTTGACAGGCAGCATGTTCCCATCCACCACCCAAATATTGTACCTAGATTCTAAACACTTTTTTAGTGCATAGGCCTTGACTAATACTTCCTTGATCATTTCCACATTAGAATCCTGGAAAGACATCAACTTGTAAGCTCCTACACTCCTTAGAAACTGGTCTGTACCAATTACTGGATGTCCTCTTCTTGCCAGATCAAACAGGAAGTCAGATTCGGAGCCAATAAGTACATAGTGCCACAAATTTAGACTCTCAAAGTGGCAGAGCAAGTTCCTAATTACCATCTCTGGAACCCCAAACAGACTCACAATAATAACAGTGTCTTGTTTCTGCACAGAATTAAGAACAGACCCAAGTTCATCAAGGCTCCCAACAACTCTTTCGGGAAATATTTCTCTGAAACAAAAATCATACCACCTCAAATCACTCAACGGTTGCATATCCCAAACACCAAAATCAAGAGAACTTTCATCCAGTATATGGGAATCAGGCCCAGCTGTTTTCCCATAGTTAACACCAGCATCCCTGTGAGAGACACTAAGCGCTCTCTCATGTAAAAAATTGGTGTAGATATTAAAATAACCACGAGTATGGATAAATTTAATGAACCAAGGTGTCCATATCTTTTCTCCAATCTTTTTGTACCACCCTGTTGTCACCTGCACATAAATTTCAGAGCTCAACTGAGTAATAAGTGAAAAAAATCAAGAAACATATTTCTAGAAAGTAAAAATAAAAAAGTACCATGCCATCAAGAAATGGTTTAATGCCTTTTGCCTTGTGATTGTCATACCACAACCTGAACTCTTTCCAAGGTTTAGGAAAGAGAAGCTGACCCCAAGTGCCAACCAGTTGGTACAAGAAGAGTCGTGTTCTATCATCCAACTGTATTTTGTTCCCGTGTTTACCTATAAGCCAGAATCAAACTAATTAAAAGGAAATAAAAATCAAAAATATATATATACACATATCCTTTTCAGTTCCTTTCTTTATTCCCGAATAAGAAGAGTGAAAATATGTCAAGCCAAAAGATGATTTCAGTGGAACAAATTCTCTTCTGAAACCTTTGTTTTTCCTTCACCAATTTATTAAAATCCAAATATTCGAAACTGAAATTTGATTTGTTTTATAAACGTTCTTGCATGATTTACATCACTCGGATCAGATAACCAGTATCAGAAAAAGCCCAAAGTAAAATCAATTCAGAATAAGCCCTTTTACACTTTCTTTTAGAAATTGAATTAGAGACAAGGCATTCAAAGATTGGTATTCCAAAAACATAAAGAAAACAAAATAGGATGGTACCTGGGACAAACCTCGGTCGCTGCAGCGAAGCCCCATAGATGTATGGACGATAGTTGGAGGCATTGTAATAGTAATTCACAATCAAGCTTCTTAGAAACTTGTAATAAAGTGGTGAGACCTCCAAGTCATCTTCCACAACAAACGCAAACTCGTTGTCCGAGCTGGGCCACCAAGCCTCCAACCATTGGGCCTGCAGGCCCGCATTGGCAGTCCGGTAATGGATTAGCTTGTCCCCATATTTCCACTCAAACCCGTCTACAAACTCCAAAATCCGATGTGACTCCTGCAACTTCTGACCAACATTTGAAGATGCATCCCCGAGTGCAAAATGGTCAATGTAGACGTGGAGTTGGACCTTGTCAGTGCAGTAGTCAGCAGCAGCGAGGGAACGAAGGCAGCGAGCAACAGATTCAAGGCGGTTGAAGGTCAGGACCTTGACAATGAAGGTGAAATTGGGGTTAGAGTTTGGGTCTTGGGCAAGGAGAGTGAAATTAGGGTTTGGGTTGGGTCTGAGAAGGGGAGAGAGGAGTGGTAGTAGGAGAAGAAGAAGAGGACGGAGACAGAGAAGAGGAAGAGTGGAAGGATGTGTCTCCTGGGTCCCACCATTTTTGTAGGGCTGGGGCTAGGGCTTGAAGGTAAAGAAGGGCATTGTGCGCGAGCTGGTGAAGATATCAAAATTACAAGTAGGAATAAACTTAATGAACCAAGGTCTCTTCTCTCCCATCTTTTTGTACCACCTTTATTGTCATCTGCAAGTAAATTTCACACCTTAGCTGAGAAATAATACTATGATGAATTTGGTCTAATATGGAACTAAGAAGATGGATTTCTAGATAATATTATTTTGTGTTTGATTTACAATATATTTGAAACCAATCATTTTGCCAGATAACAATTTCTCATATTGATTCATAAATATATTGATAAAATAAAATTTACAAAGATAATATCTTCAATATATCTTGATGGCATAAAACATAATTCATTCGAATCAGAACTTAACCATTAAAAATGACACTGAAATTTAAAAGCAACCATGTTATAATTTCAATTATTTGCACAACCTTGAACAAAATAAGGAAGACATATTTACCAAAACTGATCAGAAAGCTTTTCATTTCAACTAAGTTCATAACAAGATATCCAAGATATCCATTATATCAACACAAGAATTAGAACAAAAATTTACTGATACCAAAATAACACAACACAAATTAATCAAAATGCAAATTTGTTTTCTGTCTAATTTTTCTTAGGATAACATCAAATCCCGGCAATTGCAAACCACAGAATTTATACAAAAGTCAAATTCATGAGTAGATAAGCAAATGAGAATATAGATTTGTTTGTGCAAAACCTATAAAAACACAAACTAAACTCTATGAAACATAAGTTTAACTTGGAGGAAGATGTAGTGTTGTTGTTTAACTCCATTCTTGCAAAATAAGGAAGATGATCATATTTAGAACTAAATGATACTTAAAAAGAACACTCATGCTCACAAATGTCCATCTCCGTATCCAAAACCAACACAATTAAGCAAGAAGAACCATATTGTGAGTTCAACAGATTAAAATGTGATAACCAATATCTCCACTGCAACAGAAAATATATCAGTCTTGATATAGCTGAGATGCATATCGGCAACAAACAAGTAACAAAGCAAAGTTCCCAGTGATATAGATGGTTCAGTCTTCAGCTCCATTTATAAAAAGAACTTATCAGCGCTAATCAGTGATATTAACCTGTTAGTGATATGCATGGCTCAGGCTTTAGTCTCCATTTCTTTATCCAAAGTTTTATGGCATAATGGCATGAGCATCGTTCGTGAAACGCAATGCCATCATCAAGCTTCCAAAGGCATAGTAGCTCAAATCCTGTGATGCAAACGTGGCTAACCAATAAGAAATGCAAAAGGTACAGGAAAGGTAATGTTTCGAACAATAGATCAAGACAACGTATTAAAGCCAGAATTTTTATTACAGAAGGATTAAAATCACACAAACCAGGAAACTATATGCAGGATAAGATAAATTTAGTTATGGCGCCAAAATATCATTCTTTAGTATATGTTTGGCCTGAACATAGATTCAAAACACGCCATCTAAATAGGACATTACAGAACTATGGGAGAAAGACTAAATGCAGGATTAACTGCACATTGTTTTTTTCTAAACGTTTCAAGAAAATAGATATTTCAACTTCTGGGTTGTCTTTGTTCTAGAAGAACTAGTGCCTAACACAATTACCATTGTCTTTAACAGCAGCAAAGCATCAGAAAAATACCCAACCCAGTTAAGCATCAGACAAACACCCAACCCGGTTAACAATAACTTTTCCATTTAGCAAAACCCAGCTTCAATTTTCTGCACCCAACTTAGTTTTTATCAGCTACGGCCGAAAGAGTAACATGAGACAATTTTCACAATTATACATAAAGAGATAATAAAAAACATATATAAAAATAAAAAAGATAACAGAAACTTCCTTGCCTGTGACTGAGATGCGAGAGATTGAGCTGTGAGATTTGGAGATAGCTGCGAGATCTGTGAGAAAGAGGGTGAGAGATCCAGAGAGCAATGAAAATCAGAGCCTAGGCTGGGGATGGTCGTCGGTGCGGCGAAATGGCCGGAGACGGTTGAAGACAGCCGGAGAAGAAAATCAAAGCTGAAGGTGAACAAAACGAGACCTTTGTTTCTATCGCGGGTACGTTTGTTTGGGCTGCTTGACGAAAAATTATCCAACTCTCTTTTTTGTCCTCTTAAAATGGTGGTGGGCTTAATTACATCGCAGTCCAAGTTCATTGATCCAAGCACAAAATTGGGCTAGACTTTCTATTGTCTTCATAATTATCGTCCACAAGAGTTGAGAAAAGAAATAACTATAATGTCAATGTGGGTTAATTATCATACATGAGATTTAAGAAAAAGAAATGACTATTACTATCAATGTGAGTTAGGTCAGTTGACCAAAACAGTGTATTCGCCTCCTTGCGCGTGAGTTTGATATCACTTCTGGCACATTAGGGTAGTTTACAGTATATTTTGTTTAAAAATACAAACAAAAGAAATAGTACTAGAGACGCTATTATTTTAAATTCCAATTATGTGGTAGTGTTTCATTTATTTCCTACCTGTGCTACTCTGGATATTATTTATTTAATGAACAAAATTTGGTGTAATAAGTTCGTGTCTTTAGAAATTTCTAGAGAATAATATTGTTTTGAATGAGTAGAAAACAATAGGATTGCATTTCTCCATGAGATTTTTTTTTTAGTGAATCTCCATGAGATTTTTTTAATGATACAATAGGATTGCATTTCCCTTAATCCATTATTTAAAACCAGCATAAAGAGTGTGACGACAAGGATGTCACTAAAAGCTTGACATAAGTAATCTAGTACTAATCATGTGTGCTTTCATGCTTTCTGTTTTCATCCTGATCAAGACAGAAAAGAAGAGAAAGAAGAGAAAGTGAAACCTGTATGAAAAATATGCAAGTCTATGCTTCAAAACTAACATGAAATTTTGATTTCCAAGAACAACTTTCCATTGATTACAATTCTCATACAAATTAAAGCGGTCGACAATTTATTGGAAAATAAATAGCTAATTAAGCCTGGATTGCATATCTTTTGCAACCCAAATTCCACTCCACTTTGAGAGAGAGAGAGCCTTGGATCATTTTGGTGATACAAGCTAGTAAATATTACACCAAACAAAATCAAAAGCTGCCCGAATTTTAATTAACAGAAAGGAACACCAAGTTGTGGAAGCTAGCTTTGCCTGCTGCTGTGCCAAAATTTCCATGGACATCATCCAAGTTCCACAAACCATCCCACAGAAAACTGTCCTCACTGCTGGAGGCTTCAGGCACATACACATTGCCATTGAGCATTGAATAGAAGAAGCCTTGCTCCTGGTGATCAGCTGTGTGGTGAGGGTATGCAGCAGAAGAAGCGTCCATGTCTTGCTTCACTTGAGGCCAGGATGAGATTTTGTTATTGTCGTTTTCATCCAATAAGGCCATGATTCTTTTCACCTCTGCTTGATTAATCAGCTGCAATTGCTGTTGTTGTTGTTGTTGTTGCTGCTGCTGCTGCTGCTGCTGCTGTTGCTGCTGGTGGTGAAACTGCTGCCTCCTTAGTAGACGAGTTTTCGCCTTCTCGGAGGCCTCAGAAGGCACTTTTGCCTTCTTCTTGAAATGGGTTCTCCAGTAGTTCTTGATCTCATTGTCAGTCCTACCAGGCAAGCTTCTTGCAATTGTTGACCATCTGAATTTGTTCAACACAGAAATTAGTTAAACCCTTTGGTATATTACCAAATAACCTCAAACAAAAAAAGAACCAAAAAGTATATAAAAATATTTACCTGTTCCCCCACCTAGCATGTAACTCTACAATTATACTCTCTTCATTAGGAGTTATCTGCCCCCTCTTAAGGTCTGGCCTCAGATAATTCACCCACCTCAATCTGCAGCTCTTTCCATTCCTTTTCAGTCCTATAAAAAAAAAACAGAAACCAAACATTTTTTCAATGGATGCACAAGAAAAATGGCCATTGGCAGTAAAAATTATTAACAATAAAAAAGGGTAAAATTCTATGCATATTAAAATTTGAGCTGAGATTAAGAGAGTGAAGTTGCATCTATATATATATATATATATATATATATATATATATGTTACCTGCAAGCCTAGCAACAGAATTCCATCTGCCTTCACCATGAAGCCTTACATATTCTATAAGCAACCTATCTTCCTCTGCAGTCCAAGGACCCTTTCTCCAACCCTCCTCTTCTATTATACCCCAACCCATTTGATGACCTGCCATCACCCCAAAATACATGTGAAAGCACAACTTTTAGTTTGTGCTGTGCTTAGGTATGCTACCTAAAGTTTGTCTTCCTAATCCTGTGGCATTTTGGCTAGTGCTTGTTGCATATTTATACATCTGCACCATAGCCCATACTTTTGTTCCATCAGTCAACTGTCATTTTCAAATCCTTCCTATACTTTCCACTGTTTGAGGTACGGTGATCTGATCTCTCACAAATACCATCATCAATTTTTATTTGTTTTACGAAGCGATATCGGGAAGGGGAGTTTTTTCCATATATATTATCAAGGTATTATGGGGTTGAAATCTAAGACCACTAGTATGAAAATCAAGGCCCTTTCCATTAGACTAGACCTCATTGACTTTATTTTTTTCTTTATATCAACTAGTCTACCACTAGACCAAAAGTAGTTGATCACATCAAAATTGTAATGAGAAAAGCACCCTGCCACACTTTTTCCATTTATAATTTGTCTGAAATGGTTTTGTGCCTTTAATTAATCGCTTTATAGATGCGTTATTGATTCGAATGCTCATTTAACGAGAACAGAATCTAATGAATTGTGATTAATCTATACCTTTCTAGAGAATGAAGAACTCGCTTACTCATTAAATGCGCATAGTAGAAAAATCTTTATGTACCATCTTTGTGCCCTCACCTTTGAGGTGTGATTTAACATCAACATGATCAACACTCAAATATTAAAGCAATCATGTGGTTGCAATGATTCAATCAAGCAGATGAAAATGTTTGGCGCACACAAGGGCATTTTAGGAATCCGAAAACATGCTATTCTACTGGCTGACATGATCAAGGAAGGATCTAAATCCATCAGCTTAAGTTGTCTGATGCTAAAGTGAGACAAGGGATAAAATAGGGTTCCCATGGATTGAGGCCACGTATGCCTTTGGACAAGAAGAATTAGTAGCTCCATGGCATACTAAGCATAGTCTAAAACATTTTATAATCACAAAATTAGTGGGTGGTGGAGTTTTTTAAGTTGAAAATTACCACAAGACCAATGGGTTTTTTCCAGGTGTTGGATTTCCTTACTTCTTAAGGAGATTGCTCCAAGGAATCACCATTGCATGAATTAAATATAATTTGGTGATGCCATTTTGGGCACTGGGGCACTATAATTCTCAGGACATTGATGGTTTTGGAACGTCACAAAGGGACACGTGTTGCCTTTTATTATCTTCTATGATATTTTTGGTATGATGATGCTTTATGGACCCACGCGGCGTGGATTTTTTATGTTGTGAACTTGTGATGCTTTCTGGGTGAGGCTGATGGTGTGAAAAACTGATGATCTGTCCATATATAAGTTGATAGATTTTGGGACAAATTCCGTCGAATTTGAATTATTTTTGGGGAAACTTATAGGTTTATTTATTCGTGGGGAAATGTTTGAAACCACTCAATTTTTTTAGAAATAAGCGATATTAAAGGGACTTTTCTCACACACCGTTAAAGTGTCAAAAAACTCATTTAATAATTTCCTATATTCGTTACACAACGTGACATATTGATATGATAACTCAGGATAAGGATTTGTTACTTGTTAGTTTCTTGAGATCTTAGCAAAAAAATGATATATATAGCATTTTAATTTGATTATTAATGCTATTTGTTTACAGTCCATGCTTGTTGCTTTTATTTTCCAGAAACAAAGACAATCAGAAAGAGATTACTATATGTTATTTGCCTTTACCACCATCATAAAATCTTATTTATATATATAGCACAAAATGCAAAGAATTGTAAAATATTCAAAATACCAAAAAATGTCATTAGTTAATGCAAATATTAAGATAATTACTTATTATCTTTTTTAATTCTAAAATAAATTTAAATCGCATGCGCCGAAACACGTGCATAGAGACTAATTTTTATTATTTATTTATTTCAGCCACCAACCTTAAAATGCATGAAATGTTGATACGTTTCTTAGTCACAATATCAAATCAGATTTTCCCTGATTAATTATTTCCAGACAACACTAATCCGTGTTTAGTACGGATAATCAAGAAAAGTGAGATCAATTGAACTTGTTTAACAGCTAAGAATGTACGTGCTTAAAGCTAGAAAGATCTGCTCATGTGGGTTCCTTATTCTATTAACCCTCTGCTTTGTTTTCTTTCTTTATTTAAGGCCGGGTGTCATTTCAAAAAAGATTAGGATCAAATTTAGGGCATGATGTGGGGTTCAAAGCCCTAATTTTTTAACTAATCTTTGCTTTGTCTTTTCTTCGTTGGAAGGGAATTTTAATTAACCAAGTTTCTAGAAACATTTACTGTCTAATCCCATCTTTAAAATTAATTAAGTCTCTCAGTTCATGATGATCTGTTGTAAAACTCATTTTGGCCCTTGATATTTTTTTGTTGAGTTGGAATTTCACTAAGAACTTAGGAGCCAATAATCATTGATGAGAATTACTTTAAAAATTAGTATGATTACAGAAATCTTAATTAAGATCTTAGTTATACGATTGTATCTAAGTATGTACGTATACAAGATTTGCTCAATACAATAAAGCAAGATTCATAGATATGGAATCCTTGCTAGATAAGATAAATTTATGTTAAAGTTTTTCCCCCTTCTTGTCAGTGCATTTGTAAGAATATGTTTACGCGATCAAGAAACATTACTTCATAAGTGAACCATGCATATTTTTAGTGCAAGTTTATAAAAGATGCATGTAGTCGGTTTTCATATATAGTTTCATTAGTAAATTATATATATACACTTTGAGAATTGCATTTATACTCTCAACGGGTGTGCAACTCAAATCAACTGTAAGTCGAGGTTTAATTCCCCGCTCTATGGTGATATATTTCATTCACCTTTCTCTTTACGGATCCAGAATGTTAAAATGAGTTGGGCTAGATTTCCTTTAAAGCTGGAGGTTAGATTTTGGATTGGACTAAGCTTTAAACCTATATACTAACTATAGGGGGAAAAAAAAATCTTACTTGGGCAGGTTGCCCTTATCTTGAGACCGTCCAGTCTCTCATCGCATGATGAGAAAAATAGATTAAAAAATGTATAAAATATGAGATAACACAAGTTTTTTCTGTGTACGCGAGGCCTTTTATAAAGTGTTGCTTTCTCTAAACAATGAAGTAGTTCGCTTTCAGACAGCAATCACCCATTGGACGGCTTTGCAAAAGTGTAATTAATCTCTCTCTATGAACTGTTGATTGAGGGTGTGACGGAAGAGTTTTGCAAATCATTTTACTTTGACATTTTTATTTGGTAAGCTCTGTAAGGGTAAAAACTATTTATGCATGAAATGATGCTAATCTGGGTGGACTATCAATAAGTAACTTTTCTAAGTCATAAATGGGCAAAATTCCTACAATAATAGTATTCGGTTAAAAGTAAAAGTAAGCATAAATATCAAAGGCTTTAACCACACAATTTCACCTGCAGTCATTCCCTCACATCATCAAAATAGTTAAATCTTGATGGTAAAAAATTAAAGAGTATATTCTTTTATTCTCTTTCTTATATCCTCGTTCAGCTTATAACTAGCTAGCTTAATTATGGTTAGCGTTAGCTTTGTGTCAGTGCAGTGCACCAACAAATCTGATCACTGCACCCTGCACTCAAAGGAAAAACATCTAAGAACCTAACCTTTGCCCTGTGTGTGATTACAATTTTAGAAGTTAAAGCGATATTTAAGTCGTGGTTGGCTCCTATTTTTTCCTTCACGTATAAATTTTCGTAATACATCGATGATTATTTAGTCTAATGACACAGACGGTTCTTTTCTTTCAAAGAGCCACTTGAGAATTGAGAATTGAGATATTAATGGTCAAGGTAGGTAAACTTGATTAAGGTCAGTCCATGATATCTTTAGCTGTAGTACACATAACATAACCTATTTGAATTTGCAAATTTGACTTGAAGTCTATGGGGTTGACCGTTGCTATCTTAGCCGGTAAAAAGCAATGCAATAAACTAATTAAAGATAATTAAAAAATAATAATCAGATTTATACACACCACCAATTGCATGGGTCAAACTGATTCTCAATTACATTTCCTGCCCTCCTGCTTATTCCTTGGGACCCCAAACCATAGCTTTCGGTGTTTCTTACAATAATGCACACCTAATTATTTATATGAGTTATACGAATCTATATACATATATATATATATATTTATATATATTTATATATCTATGTGGCGAAAGGTAGAGAATGATGAAATATTCAAAATACCAAATGCCTTTGGTTAATGTAAATATTAAAATTATTAATTAAATGAGGATAATCTGATCAATTTTTATTTTTCATATTAAAAAAAATTAAAATTAAAAACAAAATCAGATAATGAGTTCTATTTTTATATAACATAACTACCTATTTTATCTTTTCTTAATTCTACAAATTAAAACAAAACAAAAAAAACAAAAAATCAATTGGCACACGCATGAGCGTGTGCCAAGGGGCTAGTATATATTAACAAATATATTTTGAGTATAAACTTAGTTTCAATGTTATTTCAAAAAGCTTGAGTTTATCAATAAATAAATAAAGGTTTGAGTTTAATCTAGGGAACTGATTTTCTCATTCCTCTTTTCTCCACTTACACATTTTTCTTTTTAATACTTTTTAATCAATTTTGTTCTTTTTTTTTTCCTATTTAATCCTTTCCCAACATTAATTTATTTTTACTTCATTTTGCCATTCCACCCTTGTCGTATATTAAGTAAGAAATTAAACATACCATGCATAGTATCTTGAGAATTAGAAGCATTACTATACTCTGTCATTCCACTCAAATCACCGATGCCCACCATGTCTAAAATCCTCTAGAACTTAGACTTTAATGTTTGGCCTTCATCCATAGCTAACCTTTCACCAATAATTAAAGAGTATTTTCTTTGAGTAGGACCATAGGAGAATGATTGTTCTATTCTATGAATTGCTATGAGAATAGCTTTGGGTAGGAGAAGTGGGAAAGACACAATGAAGGAGAAGAAGACGCTGCGATTTTTTTATTTATTTTATTTTTTCTGTTAACTTTTCTTAATTTAAGCTATCAAAACTTTAATGTAGGGCAAGGGTAGAATAGGAAAGAGAAAGAACAAAATAGAGTTAAGTGGAAAAAAGAATAGTGGGAAAATAAGCTCCCTTAATCTATCTCTTCTTCACTTTGTGGTATTTTCTCTTCTTAATCGTCATTCTCTCATGGATAAAAGTAAAATACAATTCATTTGTAAATCCTTCTAATAAAAAAGCAACTAACTGAATTTTTTTCATTTCCCCATGCATTTTAATTATTCATCAGCCATCATTTCTTTGTTAATTGGTTGTGTCCATATTGTGTTTGTTTGTTTATGGAAAATAATTTTCAAATTGAAACTTTCCCTAATTTTCAATTGTTTGTCATAAATTTAGAATTTGTCCATAATTTTGTAAGTTTTTTTTTCTTGACAAATGAAGTTCTCATTACACAAAAGAAAGAAGGGGGAAGGGGGCGGATAGGGGCTAAATTCTTTGACATTTAATCAAGGTAGGCAACAAACTCATAAGGACCACACATTAAACAGAATCCAAGGTTTTACTTGGTTCAACACCTCACAGTTAATAATGGGAAAGTATTATTAATTATGATACTTCAACTTAGATTGGATTATGGCTATCTCTACTATAGAAATTAACTAATTAGCTTCTTCTTTTTTTCAAACCATTGGAATATATCTATAACATATTTTTATAAGGACCAATAAATCACCTACAACAAAGCTACATCACAATTAGGTATCTCTAACTATCGTCCTCGTCAACTATGTGAGTTAAACATGAGACTTCCTCCAACCAACTAAAGACAAATATCGCTAAATTGAGACTAGTTGGTAATTAACTAGGTTTGATTTAGATTCTCTACACATAAATAAAATATGCCAAATTCTATTTTATACTCGATTTATTGATATTTGATATTGTACTCAGTAAAATTTAGAGTTAATTGTAACAATAATACAAAAATGATTACTCGATTCTCACTTTAGGCTATTGTCCATGATTTTTTTTTTCTTTCAAATGTGTGACTTTCATCCTTGCTATCACTTTTGTTTAATTTCTTCTTTTTTTTTTTTTTTGAGAGAATAACAATAGAATTTTATTGATAGGAAATGTAACTAGTAAAAAAAACCAAATTATGTTGTCGGGAATTAAGCGAGTTTAAATATAACATATAAATATACCTTTTACTCTCAAAAGTTCATCATGTGATCAAAATAGGTGAGCAATTAAATGAAAGTAAGGCACTTAAACAAATTCATGGACGGCATATATATATATCTACGTGAAAAACGCAATATGAAGACTCTTATTCCAGAAATATATACGGATCGGAAGTCGTTGCAATTGCATAATTGTTCATTATTTAAAGTACAAAATTTTGGGAATTTGTATAACTAAAAAAATTATACATAAATTCAGTTTATAATGTTGCTGTCGAATTAATCCCAAACTACATTTACTAGCTTTTTATTAAGGTAAAATATCATTTCGGCATTTGGTAACTAAAGAAGATGCACTATAGTTGTTTTGTACTTTTTTCTACATCAATAATCAATGATTATTTTATAAAATAAAAAATATATAGCATCATTAGATGTTTTACTTCTCTCTCTTTGGAGCCAACCCTTATCTGAATGCATCGACATCAGAAACTTTAGGAAGAAAAAAGGCTAACCAAACTTGTTGTCGTAGATCAATCACAAAACTATCAATTTCATTGCCGACTACTCTAGTTCATGTCGGATTTACTTTCAACCCAATAAATGATATCAACAAAAAGTATTTGACTCATCAAGATTAGATTAATTAATTCCTCTTTCTTTATCCAAATCTCTCATTAAGCACTAAACCCAATTTGGGTGCAGCTGGTTCAAGTTCAAGCTAGCTTCTACTTTGACCACCCCCCAACATACACCTTTCCCAAGCAAACTTTTTGACCTTTTGAAAATCAAGACACCAATTATGCTCCAGTTTTGGTCAACCAGTCAGCCCTTTGGTTTGTCTTTACCTCACTTCCCCCCCGCACGCTTGGGTAGGCACACGTTGCCATCATCTCGTCACCATTATTTACTTGATAATGCAATATCAAGCGTCATCTGTATCCCTTTGGTTTCTCTGTGTTTTGTTGTTTCTTTCCCAAATAGGATAAGTCTTGTATGCATACAATTGTTCTCAAGCTGTCATCCATATTGTATATTTCACCACTTGTAGTTCATTATCTATGAATATACTATTTCAAAGTGCCAATATCAGAGTTGAGAGAATATACTATTTCAAAGTGCCAATATCAGAGTTGAGTAACGAAAGTTAGACATGCTAATGCACTATAATACATTTCCATCTTTCTATTACATTAAAAGTAATAGAATCATATTCTTATATTTCCGATTAGTTCAAATGACGTGATTTTTAGGGTTGTAAATATTATCGAGTAACGAGAGATGAAGACTTTAAAATGCATTTGTGCATATTCTTTGTGTTTGTAACACCACGTAATATGGTGAGTACGAGCTCACTCAAAATGATAATCTAGACACATATGTATGTGTTATAATTTGATGAAGACTTAGAAATGCATTAGTCCTCGCTCTAGTTTCATTTAAAAAAAAAAGGTGTGAGAAAGAAGGCTCTCAAAGAAATATGTTTACTGTGCAATGTGCATACTACCTCAGTGTTCCAACAAAAAAATGGTTTGGCACATTTCGTTTTCATCACTTTTTAAGCATACATGGGAAGCAATGGACTTGATCATTTTGCTTGCTTTTGAAACAGTAAACCCCAATTCTTCCTGGCATTGTTTTATTTTTGTGGAAATTAAAGAGATTTTAGGTACCTTACATAAAAGAAAGAAACCCTTTGCGCCTAATGTTACTGCGGTTCTACGTTTGTAACACAATGCCAGCCAGTGCGGAATTGTAATACAATCCCACTCATCTTTGCAACCCAAATACAAAGGAATCAAATTTTCCTACTGCTATTAATAGGAGTGTCTCTCATCCTATGTTATTCCAACTTGAGGCTTTCTATTGCCACATTTTCTTTCGTTGAAGTGTATCCAATATAATAATTAATCACAAAATACACTATATACATAACAAAGAATATTATTTTAAGAATAAACTGTTGTTCTAGCCCTTTTTCCAACAAAAAACACTCCTAATGTCATTTTCACTTTGAAGAGAGAGGAGACCAATATTCTTCCTCCCCTCTCCCCTTCTCTCTTCCCCCATTTTCAGTGACAGAAGGTTTCCCCTGTTTGTCTTGGTTTGGTTCTGCTTTTCCTCCACCCATCATAGGCGGGCGTCAAATCTCCACCATCATCTTTTTTGTAGTTTCTTTATTTTTAGAATAAGTCACAGAGACTCTTTGAGCTTTATGTATAGTTTTTACCTCTCATTTGTGAAAGATTTTTACATATCCTTTTGTGAGAGCTTTCCACCTCCTTTTTTTAAGAGTTTTATTTGTATTGTTCTGGCTGGTTTTTTTTAAGCTATATCTCTTTTTGATTGTTGAGTTTGCAATCTTAGTTGGGATGCCTATGCCAAAATTTATTCCGTCCTGCATGATCATTAGTAGAGGCATACTAAATTGTTTTAATTAGATTTTTCCATTATTGTGCAGGTTGCCCTTTTCACATGCTGCTATGGAGGAGCTCACTGGGGTAAGAAAGATTCACCAAAATCTGATAATTTTGATATTACTATTTACTGGGCATTGTTATCCAACTTTTTAATGTCTGTAGTGTTGCAGGACTATGGCATTGACTTTGATGACCATGATCATCCTGTGAAGGCTTTCCAGTGTCTCTTTGGAAGCCCACTCTCTTGTGGCCGCAACCTTTAAAGTACTTCAAGCTTAATTTCTTCTTATAGTTCTAGCATGCTTAAAATACTACAATAAAATGGAAATCATGTCATCTTATAGTTTTGTAATCTCACTGGATTCCTTTTATATCAGTATCAGTTTGATTATGAAAGCAATCCAGTGAGAATGTTAATGCCTTCAAAGAATCCAGTTAGTCTCTTGACTTGAGAATGTTAATGCCTTCAAGGCTCCATTCGTTTTTGAGATAATAGAATGTTGACATAACATCTGCTGGAAAAGCTTTCCTGAGATGTTTATTTTCTTTGCTTTCTTTAGAGAAAAACGTATGTGAAGTCTGTCATATACCTTCCTCTCTATCTCTCTTGAGAAATTTCACATTTACATTCAATATGAAATGAAATTTCACATTTAAGTTTATCTTATGTTATGATATGCATAACATACAAATTATAATTCAAATTCATTGGAGGATGAAAATGTCTAATGTAGTTTCTTTCAGTACTCTCATCAACTCAAGCTTTTGGCAAATAAGGCTGATAGTTTTTACAGTCCTCACCTGAGATGGAGCCACACTTCGGCTGGAAGTGCCCATCCCCCCAAACTCCAAAATTTCATAAAAAAATTTATATTATGCATTTGTAATTAATATTGAAAAATCTATTTTATTGGTCATCAAGTAATAAATATGTGTTGTTGACCACAAGAGGAAATGGAAGCTAGTCCTGCCACTCTTCTTCACAAAAATCTGTGCGTCTTCCATAAATAGTATGTTAAACATAATTTTTTTTTCTTTCAAGAAAGATAACCGCTTGAAGTCGAGTAATTATCCCGCATTCTACTCATATATGTTTCTTCTAATTATTATTTTTTAATACAACCAATATTCTAATCCACACTAAATTAATCTACTTTATGGGGAGATGAACTCGTACTTGGATGCAAATGGTGGGGCTCACTTCTGTCATCTGACAAAAAAAAAAAGGCTTATACAGTTTAGGGATGACAATTTTCCCCGCGGGTAAGGGTCTTCGCGGAGATTCAACCCTAATGGGTCAGGTATGAAGGATAAAAAAAGGGGTATGGGGATGGGTACGGGGAATTTTTTGGGTATGGTGTTCGGGGAGAGGCGGTGATGGTATTTTAAACCCCGACCCCTCCCCATTTAGAATATATATAGATATATTATAGTATATATAAATATGATATTAGTGTGTTTGGATGGGGGAATTTAAAAGTACAAAGGATTTCATAAATAACGAAATTTAAAATGACGGAAATTAATGTTCTAGAATTTGTAAAGTTTCTTGTTTGGGTGATGAATTTAAAACACGGAATTTAACTTGTATTTGTAAAGTTATCTTTTTTTTAAAACTCAATATCTCTTGAGATTTTAGAAATGACGACCTTTAGATAGAATTTAAAGTTGGGATTTATGATCTCCAAATTTCATGTTTTTTCCCATGCGAAATTTCTAAATTTCTATATTTTTTTTATCCAAACATGGGAATTGGTTCATGTCAATTTAGAAATTCGAACTTTTGTCAAAATCTCAAGTTTATTTCTCTCATCCAAACGCACAATTAAAGTGATTGTGCCAACTAAACTTTATATTTCCTATTATTATATTATATATTTATATAACTTATACGAATCTTAAGCTGCTTATATATTTAGTTAAATTCTAGTCATTATGTAACTATTCTTATATTGTCTTATATGTATATTATATATATATATATATATATTCATGATCCTGTCTTAATCCAATTTTTTTCCTTTCAACAAAGTAGTTTTATAATGGTTTTTTCTTCCATAATGGGGCGGGTTCCCCATTCCCCAACAAAGGTGGGAATGGGAAATCCCCGATATGAATATTGTGGGTATGAAGGCGGGGGATGGGGGAAAAAAGTTTAATGTGGTGGGGATGAAAATAGTATACCCACCCCCATTTCGACCCATTGCCATCCCTAATACGGTTCTCGAATTAATAGTGAAGCACCAGTAATAATTTGTTTGGTTTTACTGCTTATCCTGGTAAAAATTAGAATAGGCCTCTGCCAAACCAAAAATAAGAAAGAATGCTGGGGCGCCCCTCTAGAGACTACAGAGCAAGGACAAAGCCAGGGCCCAGTACTAAGCGAGGCCACACTCTTTTAAAAGGCCCAGGACTTACTCGGTATTTTCATCAAAGAATTTGGAGTGAATTGTAACCTAGCTGAAAACGCTACGCGGCCCTCTATATGGCCAAGGCCCAGCAGCAGCCGAAATGTCGAAGCGAGGTCGCTCGCCTCCTTAGCTCTCTTGCTTTGTTTCTTGTTTGCCAATGTTTATTCTCCAGCCCAAGCTTAATTGGACAGTCCCATCTTGTTATTAAAACGTCGTCGTACTCTTCTTCCTAGGGTTTCAGCTTCATACCTCAATAGAATCACGCTCCCTGTATCGAAGTCTCTGTCTTCAACCCCAATCCCTCTCGGAAACCCGCTCACTTTTGTGTCTTATCAGCATCATCTTCCTCAGTAAGTATTTTACTTTCCATAATTTCTTGAGTTCGCGAATAATCTAATTGTTCTTTTTCGCCTATTGTTTCGTCTTTCATTTGTAAGAATGTTATTATTTTCTGGGTTCCTAAGAACTGAAAATATCGGTGTCTGTAAGAATGCTTATGTTGAATTTTTAGACTTCAGTTTTAATTCAAGCTTCGGGATGCTGATATGAACCACCATATATTGAAACTTTCATACCTCCAGATTTCCCCCTTTTTTTTTCTTTTTTTTTTGGAAACTTTCGTGAATCTTGTAAGCTTTAATCTTTGAGTTTTGTAATAAAATTAACACCCCCATTCAAATGGAGTTGTCCATTAATTATAAGTTTTTTTTTATATGTTTTGTTATTTAATGGTATCTTCTTCCTCAATCATGGGTGTAGGGCTTTTATTTATTTGATTATTTATTGGTATTTCTCCCTCAAACATGGGTGTTGTTGACGAGAGGGGTTATATATGCTGAGGGTTTCTAACAATTTTGTCTACGATTTCGAGTCATGGACCGTAAATGTGTTTGAGGTGCTGAAATTGGATGAGATTGTGCAACAGAGCTTTGTCCTTTCTCATTGTTGAGCTATGTCTTGCTCTCAGTTGAAACTTTGCTCAATTTAGTTAATCATGGTAAAAGTTTTAAGTAATGGGTTGTATAAACCAACAATGGAATAGGCTTTTTTGATTTTTCTTACAACTTCATCCGCATGAGATTAAATAAGAGGTGGCATTCTTGTGCGTGTGTGTGAGAGAGAAATCCTTAGAATTAATTCTTTGTGGTGGTTTGGTTTGATTCTTTCAATTGAACAGTGGTGCGTTGTTTTTTTATGTTATCTGACACTTGGAATTTACCATAATTTTAATCAGTTTGAAGATGAAGAAGAAGAGGGCAAGTCATGCCATCCATTCGAAACCAGTTCTGGATCTGAAGTCTATTATTCATCAGAATTCTCAGTTCTTCGACAAGTTAGTTGAGCTCATCCCTGCCAGGTTCTATCTACCCATCGACGATGATGAGAAGCCGTGGTTTCAGGGTCTCAGCAAGTCTGCCAAAGCTTCAGCAAAGAAGGAATCAAAGGAAAACATTAAGAAAGCTCGAAGACAACGATTGGATCCAGAGAAGTCTTCTACGACAACCCTTGATTTGCTAAAACAAAGTTTGGAAAAGAAGTCAAGCGATGAGAGTGACAGTGATGAAATAGAGGTTAAACCTGTGGTGGCTGGTCTAGAAGATGATGACCGGTCAGTGACATATGAAGAACTCCAGCATCGTCTTCGTTGTAAGATCGAGGAGTTTCGGGCTGGTCGGCACTGTGAAGGTTCAGAGAGAGCAAGGAAGAGGATCGAGAGACATGAGAGATATGAGAAGAAAGGAGCTGACCCGAAGAAACGGAAGAGAGAAACTGCATCTGATGGAAAGAAATCTACTAGTGATGATTCAGTGAGGGAAGATGCTGCAGAGGCTTCGAAGGAGCTCACATTCGGTCATGTCAAACTTGGGAATGAAGATGAGCTGGGGAAGAAGAATAAGAAGAGAAAATTGTCAAAGTTGCAGGAGCTTGAGAGGGCAAAACAGTTGGAAGAAGCCAAGAAAGATCCCGAGAAAGGTGAGATAATCGCAAAGAAGCATTCTTGGAAAGCAGCAACAAGTAGAGCTGCTGGGATCAAGGTTCATGATGATCCAAAGTTGTTGAAGCAAAGCCTTCACAAGGAGAAGAAGAAGCACCAGAAGAATGCCGAGAAGTGGAAGGGAAGGGTTGAAACCACAGAGAAGATGAAAGCAGACAAACAGAAGAAGAGATCAGATAACATATCACAGAAGAAGCAAGAGAAGAAAATGCGGAAGATTGCGAAAAGAGAGAAAAAACTCATGCGGCCAGGTTTTGAAGGTCGCAAAGAAGGTTTTATCACTCAAGGTTAGGCATTAAGTTCTCACAAGAATCAAGTCCAATCAGCTCAGGGGAGGTTAATTTGAGGGTTTTTTTTGGTTCTTATAGAGCACAGCCCTGCCCTTCTCCTTAAATTTTGATTTCCTTCCGTTTGCCTTTTGTACTTTATAACTGTTTAATGCTTAGGAGCTGATATTCAGTAGATGAATGTGATTCAAGCATTTTCTTGCTCTTTGCTGCTATGAAGGATTAATCTGAATTTACCACAATCAGTATTTTGAGCTTAATGGTTGCTCTGTTTCTAGGCTCAGTGAAATCTTTCCTAGACCATAATGCTGATAATCTTACAACAAAATTAGATGCATTCCAATTGTAATCAATCTGAATATTGAAGGGAAAATACAGAATTCAAAATGATGCAGAACTGTTCTCCTGATTGGTATCAGGCTACTTGAGAGATTGATATCATATAAAAATATCAAGAAACTAATATAAATTAAATCAAAGAGGATGTTAACCAAGCTTTAATTAAAAACCATACATTATACACATGATGCACACATAATGCTGAAAACAAGCTAGTTCCCACATATGTGGTACAAACATGCACAACACACCACTTGGTCACTGATTACATCTATCTACAACCACAAAACTCACAAACTAAAACTTGGAACCCCATATCAAATTATGACTCCCACAAAAGGAGAGGAAAACAAAAGAGAGTCAATTCTCATCTAAATGTGGAAGTCACTACTGCTATATGAGATCCTCAAACAACCCTAGTGGCAGGGACTGCTCCAGCTGTGCCCTTGTGTATTGGATCCACACCAGTAGCCGGGTAGTCGGTGTCGCGGTAACCCGGGCCATACTTGCTGCTGAAGACTCCGGCATGAAGTAGCAGGATGTACAAAAGCTGAGTGAATGCCAAGATTATTATGAAAGCCTCCAAGATCTTCAGCCTCCATCCTCTGTGTCCTCCAATGCTTATTTGCTTGCATGCCAACCTGTGAACACACACAACAATTATCTCAATTAGTCAATTGGTTGATCTAATTGACTAATTGTGTGTCGTAACTATTTATGTGAATTGAAAAGATTTCTTAGATTTGTTTACCCAAAGGCTAGTGCAGTGAGAGCCCATGCCACAACTGATGATGATCCTGCTGCAGCTAGGCTGTCACTCCTCCAAGCTCTGATATGGTTTGCTCCAGCCAACTTTGATGCTATGCCCATCACCCCAGCCAATATGGCGAATATCAGAAAGAACATTGTTGCTCCATTTCCTCCAAAACCTGCCCAAAATTTTTACACACTGTGATATCAAAAACCCAAGAAAAATCACTAGGACTTGAAAGTCACAGGGCTCGTTTAGGAGTGATTCTAGATAGGCCGATATTCCATCTTTTTTATGCAGAATCTTCTCTATATAATCACTTTAAGTAGTTTTAAGTGATTTTTTTGAAACTCACACTGAATCGCTCAAAGTGATTATATGAATAAGCACATAAAGGTATTTCTCCCCGTGAGAGATTCTGAACGAGCTCATAATTAAACAAGAAAACCCACGAAGAAAAGAGAGAGGTAATATAATATGAACTTACTAGGGTGGTTGGTCTGGCCATTGATGAACTTGTTAAGACACCAACTAGCAAAACCAACTACAATAAAATACATGATCAAGTTGAGAAACAGCAATGGAGCTGCCACGTTCCTTCCCACTGTCTGAGCCATATCTCCTTACAAAATCTCACAGATAAAAGCAACAAAACCAACACCAAGCAAGCTCTCTTCCTTTCAAGCACAAGCTTACTGCTGATCACTTCGTTTTTTGTTGAAGGCCTTTGATAAGAGCAAAGAGGTTGCAAGTGAGGCTCTATATAGAAGAGGCAACCGATGTAATGATGTTAGAAATGAGATACGTGTAAAGCAATCAGATTTGCATGTGGATTATTGGTTACAGCCTTACAGGTGGTAGGACACTTGTCAACATTTGGTCACTCTGCTCCCCATGAAACCCTATTTCTGTCTCTTGGCCTCTCCGAGTTTCAAACTTTAAACAGACGGTGCATTATCCATACACCAGAGAAATGTCTAGCATACTGCTCAGCTGCACTGCCTAGACTGGTCCAGCACCCCAGTGGGCCCACCCCATCAACGGTGGATATCAAAATCTCCATGTATTGGAGGGTGATGATGAAGAATGTTCCAAAGTTAAAGCATCTTTGATGTGGGGTTGCCTCTATGAGCTTCATGTGTTTCTGATGATCATGTTAAAGTTTGATATTTATGGTTTTGATATTCTTCCTGTAATATATATATCTGTCAATTAATATACAGTAGCAATGAAAAGGGGTTTCTTTCTGGAATGATCTTGTCCTTGCTTGATTCTTGTTTTATCCAAACTTTAAAAAGGACACAATCGTCATAATAAAATGTAATATAAATACAAGTGCTGGGAAATATATGTTGCTACTCTTTTAGCCAAACTTTTTTGTCCTTACTCATTCTCTTTAGTCTTGTGAATCGCTGCAAAATGAAGTTTCAGGAGTCTTGGAATCCTTCAACCAAGCATGTTTATAGTGAGCATAATTGTGCTATTCTCTATGGCTATATGCGCTTTCTCCTGCTCTGCATATATTTGATGTGGAGCCTCCTTCTATCTCTGATGTTCTAGGTTGTTAGGGATGGCAGAAATTCCCCTATGGTCGTGGCCTAACGGGGGAGATTTTGGGAGAAAATTGGGGACAAATATGAGAATTTCTTGAATTTAAAAGTAAGGATGGCCGAAGATGGTATTGTTATTCATGTCTCCAAACTAGGTCCGATAAATGATATATTTACTTTAAAATAATATAGAATATAATATAACTATGTATGGTTATAATAATATAATATATATTTAGTTGTCTCAAATTGAATTGAGATGATTTTGAGTAGTTTAGTTAAATTTTATAGTTTGATTGAGTGGTACTTGAGTTGAATGATATTTTTTGGTGAAATTTAAGTGTTATAATGTAGGATAAATATCTTTTTATATATTTAAATTCAAGGATTCAAGGCTAATTTTTGAGATATCCCCCAACAGGGACGTGGACGAGTATTACCTCAAAATTCTTACCGGAGATGGAGATGGGGACGAGCGCAGGGATGGGACACATAGATAAGGATGATATTGTCATATGCGGTCCCTAATCGGCCGGTTGCCTTCCCTATAGTTGTTGATGCCAATAATTTGGCTTGGACCAAATTAATTTATGTCTAGTTCTTTTTGTTGTTATTACAAAACCAAGGTCTGGAATTATTTTAATCATGAGCTATACAAATATCTATTCAAATTTTTTGCATCATTTTCGTATGATATCAGTCACTTTGTTTTTCATTCTGTTAGTAAGCGTAAACTACATGTGTGATCAATCTCCATCCCACTTTTAGACTTAACAAAGGAATCGAATCCACATAAGTCGAAAATGGGCCAATAATTGCAAAAAATCTGAGATTAATCTTCAACATTCCTAAATACACAAACACATAACTAAGCCATGTAGCCCACATCCATTAGACTCCCAAATATAAGTAGCAGAATCCAGAAAGTTTCTAAAACCACTCTCTAGACTCAACATATTACCACAGCACCAAAAAAAAAAAAAACTCAAGATATTAGATATATCGTGATTTACAGAAGACTAGAATAACCCAGAACTCAGAATTATTATTGTTTTTCCCTTGGTATGTTTTTAAGCCTAAAAACCAACAACCCATACCTTCCTTCCACCCTCGAGGCCCATCCCCTAAGAGCATCTCCAGCGCTCACCCAAAACCTGGGCAAAGGCCCCTAGCAGCCCAACTCCTCCAGTACAGAAAAGAGCTCGGGCAATGGCTGGGTCCCACCAGCCCGGCAGGCCCAAGGGCAACTTTCGCTGGGCTTCAGCCCGAGGGCGCTGACGTCGATCTTGGTGTTATCTTGACGTGAGCAAAAAAATATAAAAAATTCAATTTTTTAAAAAAACCAAAAAATTATGGATATTTTCCCTATAAATACATAACAATTTTATTTACTTTCCTTATAAATACATAACAATTTTATATTTTGTTGCATATATTTTTTTTTTCTTGCCCTTGACTTGCCTTAGACTTTGCCCTCATGGGTGGAACCACAAATGCAAAGGCTGACACTATTCACGTGAATAGTTGCAGCCCTTGCTTGCCCTTGCCTTAGACTTAGCCCTTGTGGGTGGAGATGCTCTAACCCAATACCCTTACCCCGTTTGGTTTACGGGAAAGGAGGATTGGGGATGAGAAATCATGATAAATGGTTGCCTAGGGCACAGTAGGAGGAAAGTGAAGCCCTTCTCCGCCCTAGTGTTTTGTTTTCCCTCATCGTAGTAGGAAAGTTTGGGAAAATGAGTCAACATTAAATGCACATTTTTCATAACTATTTTGACCCCATTAACAATTTAGAATTACAATATAGTATGCCTTTTTTTTTTTAATAAAAAAAATAAATAATAATAAAAATAAAATTTTTACATTCCTATGCAAACCAAACATGTGAAAGGAAATAAAGTGGTATTTCCTAGTTACTTTCCTAGCATTACCAAACATGGGAAAAGAATCTTCTATTTTTCATTCCTTAGAAAAACGTGAGAAATTATTTCTCATCAAATTTTTTCCGCGAACCAAATAGACCAACCTTTGTCTTTTAGTCCATCCCATTTGTAATGTTTTTCAATTCAGGTTGGGAACAATGATGGGTTAAATACTTTTGACAGTTTCCAATATCGAATGTGTTGTGTTGATGCAACCCAAAAGAATAACATATGTGGTAACCCTAAATTAGAAATTTTTTATTACTTAATTTGACATATTATGTTATTAGATTGTCTATCTAAATTATTATTTTAATTAGAATCATTTATGAATGTTTGGTGCTTATTCATGGTCTAGTATTGTAACGTGCTAGCAATTGTCCAGCAAGAGAACATACAAGGTAAATATTTTCTTTGCCATATAAGGTTTTCTTGTCAAACACTCTGTAGATAATCTAATGTATTTGTGGAAAGATAGTCAATCTCAACCATTAATTAGTTGAGTTCGAATATGTGGTTTTGGTTCATAGTTAGGTAACACAATAGATTAGGCCGACCTTAGGGTGGTGCCACCGCAGGTGGCCTCGATTTTTAGAGGCTCTTTTGTGTGTGTGTGTGTGTGTGTGTGTGTGTGTGTGTGTGTGTGTAGTTATCAATATATGTGAATGAGCAACATACTTGCATGATTATGCGCCTATCAGAGTTGGTTTATGGCGCTCCTATTCTCGTTGGAGGCTGGAGTTTGATTCCCACTTATGCACTTACCAAACCACTAGATTAGGCGCGTTTTTATGGAAGTTAGTTATGCTTATTTACTTTACAATGGTAATCGTTTATTTTGCTCCGAATATACTAGTATTTAACTTAGTCATATTGAAGCATTAAAACTTTTAGGCCTCGTTTGGTTCACGAAACGGATTTGAGGGGAAATCACTTCCCATGTCATTTCCCAATAGATGGGAAATGAATTTCACCATGTTTGGTAATGTTGGGAAAGTAACCGGGAAGGTTCCTTTCCCATGTTTATTTCCTTTCTCATGTTTGTTTTGAGTAGAAATGGAAAACAAAGTTTGTATAATTTCCAATTATACCGATATTAAATCGAATAAAAAAAGAATGCATTGAATGATATATATTACAATTATAAATTGTTAATGGGGACAAAATAGTCATGAAAATGTGCATTTAATGTTGGTTCATTTTCCCAAACTTTCCCATGATGAGGGAAAATAAAACCCAAGAGAGGATGAGGGCTTTACTTTACCCCTACTTTTCTATGTGAAAAAATAATATAGTATGCTTGGAATATTTTACCCTTAGCAACTTAGCATGTTATTTTGTCATCCTGTTGTTTCGATATGTTGATTAGGTGTAGTACCTTGTGCTTACCTACAACATGTCATATTATGTCATGACCTTATTCGAAAATAAGGAATATTCCCGAATCAGGGTGCGAGTCATACCATAGTCATAAGAATAAAATCATACAACCATGATATTATGATAAAAAAAGCCATAAATGATTACAAATTTACCTAACAACACAGAATCAGAGTAGCAGTAGCTCGTAGTTAATTACACACTAAGATCTTTATCCAATAGTTGACTACTTACAAAAGTAAATTACACAAATCAACAACAAAAGCCTAGTAGCTTGGTTGAAACCCGCTTCCTCAAACATTGCCTTGAATCCTGCACAATCTATTAGGGTATGAGCATACTAATGCCCAGTAGAGTACCGTCAAACCCCACAAGATCAGCTATCACAGTTAATCAAAGTGTCATGCATCAAACAACACAATATATATAAGTTATGCAATCAAACCAAATGAATAAATTTGCATATGCGGTGATGCCATGAACTCACTCCCTTCTAATCCTACTAATTCATACATTAGAGCAACAAGCCTGCATGTCCCATATCATGCGTTTTACCACTGTGACTTCGAATGTCCTAAAATATGAACTAGCGCCCATCCGTCCCTTAACCCAGTTTTATTTTGTTTACGAATTTCTCAACTTTCACTTTTCATTAGAGACCCTGCTCCCATCACCTCATTATATTCAGACCCTGCTCCCGTCACTTGAATATATTTTACTTTTTTTCTTACTCAGATATATCTAAGGCATTCTCACACCCCTTAGATATATGTCAAACGACACACACACCCTTAACACCACTGTATTTATGATGCATATGTAATGCAGTGCAAACATCATTTATCTATGCTGAATAATAATACAGATAATAACAATAATATTTTAAGTTTCATCACATGAATAATAATATTCACCCAACGTCAAAAATAATATCCATGGAGAAACATCAATAATAATATTCACATAACATCAAATAATATTCATCGAGCAAAACAACAATAATATTCATATTTATAATATCATATATAAGCACCAAGATTAAAAGTGACATAGCCCTATCATCGGGAAATCAGGAAATCTTACCTCATGTCCAGTTAGCTAAAGTACCAAATTTACCATTCGGAGATTCTCGGAGTTGTTGAATCTACACTTTTGATCCAATTCCTTATAGAATTTTTCTTCTCTTCCTCCTATTCTTTTTCTCCTTGTTCTTAGTTTTCTTCTTCTTCTTCTCCTCTCTCTCTCTCTCTCTCTCTCTCTCATTATCATCTCCCTCTTGCCAGCAATTCACCTCTCCTAGCTTCATCAAGAAAAATCCCTTAGGCTTGGTGACTCACTACTTAGACTATGTGACTCATCCTCATCCCTTCATAATGGAAGTTTTGAAATGAGGCAATGGGGGAAGAATGAGAGGAGGATGGTTTGATTCCCTCAACGTTTCAGATTCCTCCATTTTTTTTTTACAAATTTATAAATAAACCCAATCCTAGACATGTATTTATAAAAAAACCCAAGCACTATTTAAACATAGAAACACACCCAAAATTAACCCCAAAGTCAACTTTTTGGGTGTGTTTATAAATGAGTTTTGAGTGTGTGTAATGATGGGTTTTGGGTGTGTTTATATATTTAAATAGTGCTTGGGTTTTTTTATAATTTCAACCCCCATTTTGGGTGTTTTAGTGAAACTCCCTTTTTTTTTGGGCCTACAAGGATATTTTGGTAATTATCCACACATAAGGGTATTTTGGTCATGTTTGTCCAACTTCAAATTAAACACACTTAATTTAATAATCTCAATCAAAAATCACTTGATAAAATACCCATAATCATTCTCTATCACAATATTATTTTACATTGAAATATGAAAATCCAGCTTGAAATTTTCGGGCTATTACATATTATATTGTCAAACTGTTAATCTAATATCATATGTTAGGTGAAATAATGTATAAATGTATTGTCCTTTTGTATGTATGATACTGTAGCACGACAAATATCTAAGAAAAGAACATTATTGTCCTATATTCATGCTATATTCAGCTCACGAACCGCGGGTCAAATGATAAATCCTACCAGATAGTCTAATATATTATGTGGCCAACATGTTAATCTAATCTGATGAGTAGGTTACGTAATGTTTAAATATGTTACTGTTGTCTTTAGTTTGGCAATTTTATGATGCTTACTATTAATAAAATTCATTGATTAGGTTAAGTAATTTTTAATTATGTTGTCCTCGTATGTATCATAACATGCCAAATATATGATAAGAGAACATTACTCCATAGAGATTTTCTATTTAAACCCCACACTTCTCTTAGTTCACCCCAATACTTAAATTATTAAGTTGCAAGTTTTATTATTGTGTAAAAAGACAAAAAAGTCATCCAACTTAATACTTAACCCTAGTACATCTATACACACACCTCACACACCCCACCACTCTTCATATTAAGTTTTAGAAAAGAAAAAAAAACTCTTCTACATCGTATTGCCAGAGACGTAGAAAATTGACAAGTATGCCTCTTTAAAATCTGCATGAGAGCTGATGGAAAGACTTGTTGATTGTTTGATTGTAAGGATCTTATTTTCTTCCCTTTGTTGCTTGCTTTTGTTTTTTTTGTTTTTTTTTTAATACCTGATGTTTTGGTAAAGCTGTTCTCTTTCCCGAGAAAGTATTAAATTTCTGATTTGGGGTTCCATTTGTTTGTGTTTTTTTTTTCTGCTGGGAACAGTAATATTATTGTCACTTCTGGAATTCCAGTATGCATCTAAAATCATAATCCTGCTGTTGTTGCTTCAATAGTTGGGTTATTTTTCTTGTTCCTTTTCCACTCTGATAAAAGCTTCAATGTATTCTCCATACATATGGTCAATATTTTCATCACTGAGATTCAAAAGAGTTGTTGATTTCGAATGCCAATGAAAATTGAATACCTCATTATCATTATTAAATACTCAAGAGAGAAAATGATAAAATGTCTAGCAATTAGCATTAGAGCTTGCAGAACGTACTTCCTCCTCTAAGGGTAGCTTGTGGGGGAGAAAATTTCTTTTATTTCTTATTTTTTCAGCTTGGGGTGTATTTAAGGGTAGTTTGGGAAGATAATGGGGTTTTCTTAGAAATTGTGAAATTTTAAATTAAAAGTTGGGGTGAACTTAGAACATGAGGTGAACTAAGAGAAGTGTGGAGTTTAAATAAAAAATCTCACTCCATATATAGATGATATAAATATAGAAGCTTATAATTATTAATGTGATAGATTAGAAAAATTATTTTTTTAAAAGATGACTTAGGAAGTGATATTTTTTGTTGTTGTTGAGTATAAGTGATAGTCTAAACTACAAATGATGAGATTTTTTCACACAAACACAACTAAAATGCCATAGGGGTTTGAACCTGAGACCTCTTTCTACAAGTTAAGGTCGTTTTCCACTGAGCTAGACCTCATTGGCAGGAAGTGATATTTTAAAAAACTCAAAGTATCACAAAAATCGATTATGTTAAAATATAAAAATAATAAATAAATAAAAGAAGAAGAAGAAGAAAAGAGTGAGAACATTTTTAATACCTCTTTGTTCACTCAATATCTATATAATTACTTAAGAGAAATTAATGTTATGAATCACTTTCATAAACTTCCACTTATGCTCTTATTTATGCTAAATCCAATAGAGAAAAGAAAAAGTAATAGTGGTCTAACTCAATGGAAAATGGCATGAATTCCCATGACATCTTGTTAGTGTGTGTGTGTGAGAACTCATAGTCCCCTTATAATTTAAAACTAATATAATAAGGGTATACGAATAATTTAATGTTATAAATACATAGAATGTGGATGACCTTTTGATATATTGTAACATATGTAATTAGTAGCCTTTAACTCATAATTTGTGGGTTAGCTTCCTATCATTATAAGCCTATAAATAGGTGATTATCAAAGAAGAAGAGGACAAGTTTTAAGGGACTAATTTATATTGTCTTCCTCTATTCCTTATTTCTCTCTACAAATTCCCTTAGTTATATAACATTTAAAATAATTATAAAAAATAAACAATTTGCTCCACATTTCTCTCACCACATTGTCTTCTTATTCTTTTGCAGTAAAGCATTCTCACATGGATAGCATTTGGTTAGTCTACTTTTTCTATGAAGTTGATAAACTGATATTAGAGCATCCATAATCATGCTCCTTATTTTTAGTTGAAATTTAGCTAAAAACACTAGAAAGCTATTTTATGAGCTCTATATAAAATATAAATTCCAACAATACTCCTTAAGAGGGTGTATTCAATTTAGATTTTAAATGATTTTAAAAGAGTTATAAAGTTGATGGAGTTTAATTGAGTTTGACTGAATTCTACAAACTCCACATAGATTTTGACTGAATTCGTATATAGATTTTAACTGAGTTTGTCAGAATTTTATTATAGATTTTAATGGAGTTTATAGTGATGGTGGTGGTGGTGATGGCAATGGCAGTGGCAGTGGCGATGGTGGTTTGTGGGGGAGGTGGTGGTGGTGGTGGAGGTGGTGGCTGTGGCATTGACGGTAATGATGATGGCAGTGGTGGTGGTGGTGACGATGGGGCTAATAGTGGGGTGGTAGTGGTGGTGGAGGTGGAGGTAAGGTGGTGGTGGTGGCGTAATGATGATGGTGCTTGTGGTAGTGGTGGTGATGGTGGGGGTGATGATGGGGCTGGTAGTTGGGGTGGCGATGAGTGGTAGTGGTGTTGGGGGTGGTGGCAATAGTGTTGGTGGCGCCAGTGACGATGATGATTGTGGTGGTGGCTATAGTGATAGTCATGATAAGATGGTGGTAGTAGAAGTGGTGAAATCATATATTGAGAATAAAAATAATATATCTATCAAAATCTCTAGAGGAAAACAAACTTTTATAAAATCGTGATTGGATACACCTAAACTTTTAAACTTCTTTAAAATCTTTTAAAATCTTAATTAAATACACCCCCCTTAGTTTAGGTAGTCATAAATGCTTTAATTCTTTTTTAATTTATTTTTGGAATTGAGTGTAGACAAAAAAAAATATAATAACAAAAAGTACTCAGCATTAAATAAATGTTTGAAATAGTATTAAAATAATACAAATTTATAAATAAATCCAATCATAGACATGTATTTATAAAAAAATCCAAACACTATTTAAACATAGAAACACACCCAAAATCAACAATGTTATATTTTTTGGGTGTGTTTATAAATGGGTTTTGAGTGTGTGTAATGATGGGTTTTGGGTGTGTTTATAAAGTGTTTTGGATGTTGGGTTTTTTTTATAATTTCAGCCCCCATTTTGGGTGTTTTAGTGAAACTTCCTTAAAATAATCGATATGAAATTTTAAGGAGTTACTAGAAGTCCTTTCTCTCTCCTCATATTTTAGAGCTCCTAGAGGTCTCCTTATTTTAGAAGGTGGATTGGGAGCATGATTGCATTTGTATTTTTTTCAATTCCTTCCTAAAATTTGTCTAATGAGTTGGTTTAAGGAGCCTATTGTAGATGTCCTTACTCATTAAAGAATTAACGAAAAGAAAAAATCTTTATATGTTTTATTTTCTCTCTCTGCCTCTCCTCTGCAAAACTTAGAGACGCCATACTTTCTATTTTATTTTTTTGATCCATGAAAAATGAGGTCTTCAAACTTGAGACATTTTCCAACATTGACATGCGACATATAATTAGACAAAGAGTTAATTAGTTATTGTATTTTCTTTTTCGGTGTAGCTAAGTTTAATTGTATAAACATAATTAGAGTGAATCTAATTTAATTTATAAATAAAATACAAGCTAAATTCAAATTGGGTACGTTGTTTTTTTAATATATATTATATTAACGATAATTCTCTTATCTATCCTAATAAATAAATAAAATTCACATATGCGTAAGGAGTTTGTAGCTAAAGTGGTTAAGAATATTTACCCATGCATATGAGTTTCTATGTTTGATTCCCCTATCCCCTAATATTACTTGTATAAAAAGAAGAAGTCAAATATGCCATTTATTCTTCTGTGGCAATTAAATTGGATTAATGTCATGGCTAATGTATGTTGAATTTATAAATATTCGGATTAAATTTATTAAACTGGAAAATACTCCACATATTGTGTTTTGGAAATCTCATCTAGAGTGGTGTGATTCATAAGAGCTGGCTTGGGTTCAATTACTATCCAGCCCAAATCGAGCCACCAAACTAAGCATAATAATTATGGGTAGAATAGTAATTGTGTAGAATCTCACTTTTTTGTTTGATAGAGGTAGAATCTCACTTTATTGGTTCCAATTTTTACTCTCATTTTACTTTTTCAACCAATCCACTCATTTCACATATCTCACTTTTTTTTTTTAAAGCACTTTAACTTATGATACGTGCATGCATCATTCTAGTTATTTATTGATCTAAATTTCATTTTTTTAAACAATTTGGTACTTATATTTTATCTTCATGTTATTATAGAATGGGGGGAGAAAGAAAGTGAGTTTGTTAAAATTGAGGCTAAACTACATCCATATAGTGGAAAAAGGGATGGGAATTTCTCTAAGACACACACAATGACAATATACTATAGGGGTTCAAACTTGAGACCATTGATATGTAGTCAAGACCCTTTTTCATTGGGCTAAACCTCATTATAATTGGTTACCATTAGTTTTGTTGTTGTTGTTTCTTATATATATATACTAGCCTTTTCGCACGTGCTTTCGCACATGCGAGAGGCTTTTTTTTAAAATTTTAAATTTATTTTAGAATTAAAAAAGATAATGGATAGTTGTGTTCCATAAAAAGAGGATCAATTATCTGATTTTTCTTTTAATTTTAATTTTTTAATATGAAAAAAGTGAATTTACCATATTATCCTCATTTAATTAATAATTTCAATTTTTAATGTTTGCATTAATCGATGACATTTTCTGGTATTTTGAATGTTTTACCATTCTCTACCTTTTGCTTTATATATATAATTTTTTTTTTCCATTTAAACATTAGGGAAAAGAAAATGAGTCTAGTTGTATTGCATGAAAATAGGATCCAAGATCTCATTAATTTCTTTTAATATAAAAATGGTTAATTTACTATATTATCCTAATTTAATGAATGATTTCATTAAATGAAATATTGATAATTCACTATATTATCCTTATTTAATGAATAATTTCATTTGTTAATAATTTCATACACTAATGCTATTTTGTGGTATTTTGAATGTTTCATCATTCCTCTGCCTTTAGTAATAAAATTTAAAGTTCATGATAATAATGACTTGTTTTGGAGTGCTTCTAAAAGGGCTAAATGCACTTTCTGACAACTAAAAAAGTTTCTGATAGCGTTTGGAATGAAAGTTTAGAAGTGCTTTATGATGTTATATGCTTCTTCAAGAAGCACTCCCAAGTGCTTTTCAGGAAGTAGTTGGATTTTTTTTAATGAAAATTCAAGCTTTTTATCATAAAAGTACTTTTGTTTATCAATACATTTTTGCACCAAATTTTCTATAAAGCATTTGGATATTTTATTATATGAAAATTCAAGATTTTTATCATAAAGACGCTTATCAATACGTTTTTGCAACAAATTTTCTATTTCCTACAACCACCATTATTCCAATACGCTGGCTCATTTGGAGTGCTTATCTAAAAAGCACTTATGTTTGTAAGTACTTTTAAGATATGCCCTTTTATTATAAAAACCTTGAAATTAAGGTAAGAAAAGGAGTGCTTGCTTCTTGGAAAAGCACATACATGTGCTTCTTCAGAAAATGCTTCTATGATTCATAAGCACTTTCAAATTTTTTTTATCAAATGCTGCCAAAAATGCTTTTAATTGTTAGAAATCTCTTTTAGCCATTCTAGAAACACTTCCAAACATGCCACTCAAATATGGTAATTTTTGAGTGCGATAACTCTTCTCACAAGCATAACATGCGTAGATGGTTCTAGATGAAAAATTAAAGTGGGACCCAAATGGGTGTTGTAATACATCAATCGTCAACTGATGTTTGCTGTCCTAAGCATCCAATGCTCACGTATATTTTATACTCTTTTGGGGACACAGGGGCAATTCTGTCCAAAAAAGTCAGTTTCATTCAATTTTAATCTAATTTGCTGGGAAATTTGGACGCCAAAAATTGACGCCCTTTGTCATTTTTACATTTCAAAATCCGCCATGAAAGTACCTCCTTCAAATTTCTCTGCAGAACCCTAACAACAGCCCACCCACAACCACAACCGCAACCTTCCATGCTCAACCTCCACAACCACACTGTCTTCCCACTCAAACCCATTTCATTTCTCTTGAAAAAATGGGCTCTCTCATCCCAATTCTAGACCTCAATAACCTCCCAGAATCTACCGTAGGCTCAACCCCAACCAACACCACCACCATCGCCATGAAAGTCCCGAAAATCGAACCCAAGCTCGAACCTTTCGACGAGCCACTCGATACCCAACTGCCCCAACTGCCCCAACTACCCCAAGAACCCTTCGTTCCCACTCCTACCCCCAACTCTTTCGCTAATTCCCAATTGACCCCTTTCTCCGACCCCAACCACACCCCTCTATCTGAATCCTCCACCGTACCCTCAGACCAAGACAATGTGTACTCGGAGTTCCATCGGATTTCCGAGCTTTTCCGAACAGCTTTTGCAAAAGGGCTCCAGCGTTTCGGTGACGTCGACGTTTTGGACCCGGATTCGCGAGCAATTGTCCCAGTTTCTCAAGAACAACAGCTCCAAGAGGTCGTCGTTGCGCGAAGAAAATACCCCCAGCGGTCCTCTGAGCTCGTCCGGGTCACCGATCTCAACGTTGAGGACCAGCGCTACTTCCGAGACGTAGTGCGAAAAACCCGAATGCTATACGATTCGATTCGCATTCTGTCAGTGGCGGAAGAGGAGAAGAGGGCCCCGGGGCTCGGGAGACGAGCCCGAGGTGATTTGCGAGCCGCTTCGGTGCTCAGGGATCGTGGGTTGTGGCTCAATCGCGACAAAAGGATCGTTGGTTCGATTCCTGGGGTCTATGTTGGCGATATCTTCTTTTTTCGGATGGAGTTGTGTGTGGTTGGATTACATGGCCAAGTCCAAGCTGGGATTGACTATCTTCCGGCGAGCCAGAGCTCGAACCATGAGCCAATTGCAACCAGCATTATCGTTTCGGGTGGCTATGAAGATGATGAGGATGCGGGTGATGTGATTATCTACACTGGTCATGGAGGGCAGGACAAGTTTAATAGGCAATGTGCTCATCAGAAGCTGGAAGGTGGGAATTTGGCATTGGAGAGAAGCATGCATTATGGGATTGAAGTGAGAGTTATCAGAGGGATCAAATGTCAAGGCAGTGTTTCAAGTAAGCTTTATGTCTATGATGGCTTGTACAGAATTTTTGATTGTTGGTTTGATGTGGGCAAGTCTGGCTTTGGTGTTTATAAGTATAAGATTTTGAGAATGGAAGGGCAAGGGGAGATGGGTAGCGCCGTCCTTAAGTTTGCCGAGAGTCTTAGGACTAGGCCCTTGTCTGTGAGGCAGTCGGGTTATCTTAGTTTGGATATTTCTAATAAGAAGGAGAATGTTCCAGTTTTCCTTTTCAATGACATTGATTCTGACCAGGATCCCTTGTACTATGATTATCTTGTGACAACTGTGTTTCCAACGCAAGTATTTCATCAGTCTGGGCAGGGGACTGGGTGCGATTGTGTTGATGGTTGTTCTGGTAATTGCTTTTGTGCTATGAAAAATGGAGGCGAGTTTGCTTATGATCAGAATGGGTTTCTATTAAGAGGCAAGCCTGTGGTTTTTGAATGTGGGACCTTCTGCCGTTGCCCCCCACACTGTCAGAATCGTGTCACACAAAAAGGGTTGAGAAATAGACTGGAAGTGTTTAGATCAAGGGAAACAGGTTGGGGAGTTAGGTCCTTGGACTTGATACATGCTGGTGCCTTTATATGTGAGTATACAGGGGTTATTCTCACTAGAGAAATGGCTCAAGTTTTTGCAATGAATGGTGATAGCTTGGTTTATCCACATCGGTTTTCTGATAGATGGACAGAGTGGGGAGATTTATCTCAGATATATCCTGATTATGTGCGTCCATCTTATCCTTCAATCCCACCATTGGATTTTGCAATGGATGTATCGAAAATGAGAAATGTTGCTTGTTACATGAGCCACAGTTCCACTCCAAATGTGCTGGTGCAATTTGTACTGTATGATCACAATAATCTAATGTTTCCTCATATTATGCTATTCGCAATGGAGAACATCCCTCCCATGAGAGAGCTGAGCCTTGACTATGGGGTGGCTGATGAATGGACGGGGAAACTTGCTATCTGTAACTAAATAATTTTGATGGCGTGATGCTTTTTGGATCATGCAGACAGTTACCGGAATATGAGATACTGAGGTAAATCCAAATTCTTTCTCAGGCAAAGTATTTACTTTTTTTGGTTTTGTGTTGCATCAGATCAGCTTGCCTTGTTTCCCTTCTAATTGCTGAGAATCTTAAGCAGTGAGTTTCTCTTTTCCTGTGATTTGCTGTAGCTCTAGTTCAAACTTCAATGCCACCTTAGCACCTATTTATAGCCTGCTAGGTGTGTGATTCCTTGTGCAATGATGTACTCTAGTAATCATATGGTGAAGCATATCCGGAGGAAGGGGCCTTTAAGATTCTCTGTGATGGAGGTGATTTGTCTTGTTACAGATAGTAGCTAGTCATTCTAATCTATGTACTTAGGATACACCTTTTCCATTTGTGCCTCTTTGGATCAAGACTTTTTCATTCATTTCCATTGTAGGTACTATCATGGGGCATGATACTGCCTATAAATTATAATCATGGAATTTTATTGTTAAGTTTTATAATTTTCTAAGATCGTATGTTCATCTAAAGATAAATGATTGAGGGATAAAAGTTGCTTAATCTCTTTATCTGTTTCATGGTTGTGTCTTGTATGTGTCTGTAGTAGTACTTGTAAATTTGTTGCATTAGAAATAGGTGTTTGGATTGCTGTTGTTAATCTAGTTATTTTCTATGAGATAGAGAGGATATCATAGTCACCTGCAGCAAGAAAATAAAAGTAATAAGGAGTAAAGCGGGACATGAATGCTGTTTAAAATCAGCAATTAGAATAGTTTGTCACCTCACTATTAGTTTGACTCCTGCAATCTGACACCGAGTATCCAGAAATTTTCCATTTCTGTTCATGACCCCTAAGAGAAAAAAAATCAATACCTCTTGCAATGGAAAGGGATTTGACCCTTTGACCTAGCCTAATCCTAACCCATCTCCCAACCCTCTCTCCCAATATTGCTCTATGTCAACAAGTGTCAGCTAGAACTTTTGTTGAATTTACATATAATGATTTCTTAACATTGAGCAGGGGTGGGCCTGTGTTATTTTTAGCTATTCTGGGTTGTATGTTTACGTGAGCAGGGGAAGATTGAAAGATTTTTTTATAGTGGAGCATAGTAGCCAGTTCCCAATAAATAAAATCTTATCAATGACTTTTTTTGGTTACACTTATACAATTTTAAATTTGAACTTCCTACATGATTTCTCATTCTACAACGAAAGTATTTGCTTTTCAGTCCTGAAAAATGATACTCCCTGTTGTATGTTCAAACACATTAAAACAAAAATCTAACCCCCTATTTTATATATATTTTTTCAGTACGAAAATTGGAGTCATCCTTTTAGTCTGCATGCCATTATATTACTAATGAGCGTGGCTAGAACAATATAGAGCATGCGTCGTAATTGCACCTTTGGGTTCTGAAAGAGTCTACGTGTTTGTATTTGAGATGTGCCAGTTATAGGAATAGTTGTTATTTGAAGCAGTTATAGGAGTAACCTTTATAGACGATGCTTTTGTTGGCAAAAGCTACAACTACGTAATTGTGATCTCTTTATTTTATTTTATTTTTAAAAAAATTTATAGAAAAATTATTACTTACTACTGATGAAAGGGAAGTACAATCAAAGTTCACAAAATATATGACCCTTTACCTACCATAAAGAGAAACTTATAGCACAATAACCGCCAACCCACCCTACCCAACAAAGATAACGGGTCCTACCAAACTTCAACCAAAATAAGACACTGCAGTTCACAATCCCTTGAAAGGAGAAAGAACGGGTAGTCTCTAAATGCAGATGAAACTGAAGCCCAAAGTGAGGCCTAATGTCTAGCCTCGTCGCACATACTTTTAATCTATTATCCAGCGACTATGAAGACGCTATTTGATTTGTTTAGTGTTTCTAGTATTTCTTGAAGGGGACTTAGTACAGGGAACGTTAAAGAGATTTGTGTGGAACAGATACGTGAAAGTCAAATGAAGCAAAAATGTAGTGGTCTACCTATGGAGTGTGGTTGACTCTAATAAAGGGTAATAATTTGCGTTACTACAGTAAACATGAGACACCCCAATTATATATTTTTTCCCTAGGAAAAATTCCTGGAATTGATTGATGGGAAAGTAATGTAAACACATAAAGTAGTACCCTGATTTCACTTCAACTGATGCATTCATTAATCACCAAAGTAAATAGATTAAAAGTATTAGAAGCATTAGATTATAAGTAGATAACAAAGTAACTTTTACCTATGGAACTAGTTCTTGTGTTTTAAAGAAAAAACCTGCAAGGCAAATACGCAAAGTTTTATGCAGGACCTGTTTTATACCTATGGTATACAGCATAGTTGTTGTGTGTATGGGGTCTGTGGAGGTTATTTACTTAAGTTGTTCAAAATAAATGCTAGGGCTACAACTTACAATCATGTATGTTGATTTGGGAAAGGACTTGTGAGAATCTTTGGCAAATATTTTTGGCAGCTACAGATGGACCAATTAGTATTCAGTTTCTTTCATGAATGCTGTATGCTAATTTAATCTATGTGTTTGTATATAAAAGGAACTTCTTTAAAAAGGCGTCCACATTTTAAGAAACGTGTAGACTTCCCTTGTTTGGGTGACCCTGCAATTAATGTTTAATGATTCAAACTGTCCATTTCTTACAATATTTGTTCAATGGATCATCCTTGGAAAAAGTTTGGCAATAGGAAACCATTTTAGTCATCAAAGTATGATCAAATAAGTTAACGAGCACAATGTTTCCAATAAGATTGAAATGATGACTATGATAATCAAATGACTGACGATTTCTGATTTGTGTAATATTTTGCAGAGACAAATTGGTAGGTTTTCTTTTGTCATATACTAGTTGAACATATAATTCTTTCCTCATTGAAATTCTTGGTAGCTTCTCTGTACATTAAAGTGAAAACACATTTGTTCTCTATTTCTTGCCCTTACCATATCAACTAGATAAAAAAACACATTTGTTCTCTGCACTGACTCTCTGGCTTCAGACAACATCTTGTCATCTTAATTGCTTAACCAAAATATTAAAACCATTTTTAAAATTGTTTTTTTATCTTTCAGGTATGGTAGAAAATAAGGAATCCATGTTGGAATCATGTTTCTGTGTGACAAAGTCGCTACTATTAAAATTAAATTCTGTAAAAGTTATTGCAAATTGACTAGAATAAGCAATAATTTATTTTCAATTTTAAATTCATGTTGTTTATTAAAGGTGTATTTCTTTCCTTTATTTTCTTTAAAACCAATTCATTTTTTAGGTTTGTAAAGCTAGAAATTCATTTTACTTCTGCAAGTGAAGATTCAAAATGCATTTTAAGATAACATTCAGTTGGCCACTTTGCAGAAAGTGCCCAACGTATTCAAGCTCTGCCAGGCTGTATTACCACAAACCTGTTTCATGCACTGGCCTGCACATGTGAACACACACACGCCACACGTGAGTGCGCACACACATAACTTGTTCCAGGTTATATTTCTGTTAAAATTTTAAGTTGGTTCATTAACTATAGCTAAAGCCAGCGAGTCATGAAAATCTTTGCATTTAGGAAAGGGAAGTTTTAAAGTTAATTGAATAAAAGAAGCAGCTTGCTTCCCCGGGGGGAGTATGAGCCTTCTCTATTGTTTATTTCTGCAGTTGTATATTATTTGCTTTATATAATTTCGACCAAAACTTTGCAAATGGAAGGGCAATTCTCACTGGCCAAAAGTATGATGCACTAAATATTCTATCATCCAATTATTAGTTCCCTGTTCTTTATAATCGTAATTCAGTTCATTAGATTTCTGTATATGATACATAGTGCAGACTTGAAAGCTTAATCAGCCTTTCACTGTTGTGATCTGAAGCCATTAGTAGGTCATCTGGTCAATATTATTTTCTGTTTCATTGTATGTAGGTGTGTACATGGAAAAAGATTGTAAAACTGTGGTTATCAGACTATGATTGGATATATTTGGTTATTGTTGCAATTGCATTTATAATATTAGATAACCAATAATCATTCTAGCGCACTAATTTTGTTATCTTATTTTGCAGATGGCATTCGGACTACAAAGCTCTGTAGTTTTCTTAGATGGCTTCTGAATTCTGTGGTCCATGAATTTTTCCTCAAAAGTAGATGCTGAAAATGTAAATTTTGCTATCAGATTATCCAAAAGCATTGACTTGGCTCATGTACATGTCAAATTGAAGTCACGAGGTTAGAAAAAAAAAGAAAAAGAAATGGGAAAATGAACTGGAATTGAGAACTCGCTGACCGAGCCACAAATGCTGCTGTGATGATTTGCGCTGACATTTTAGGCATTTTTCTGTTTCCTGGACTAAGTCTTCATACATGCAATTCCACCGCAAGTTGCAGTCTGCAACTGATGGTAGTTGCCATTAGGTTTGTTAAGCTTGTAAGCACAACTGTAGTAATCTTCTGTACTTGTAGCTTTGTATATATAATGATCCAAATGGCTAAAGTTTGTACAGGAATTGTATAATTAGTGCTTCCACATATGTTTGAATAGAGTCCATTTGTTTGGTGCCACGGATAATTCATTTGTAGTGGATGATGATGATTGAGTAAGGGTTTCAGGTAACTTAAAATCGAGGATAAACTACTGCACTCCTGAATGATCTCTACTTGAATATAACTGGCATGCGTGAGCAAATTCTGGGCCATTGTGGTGCCTAAAACTTCCATGCTCAGGGATAATTTGTTTAAAGAACTTTTATGACTATGGAACTTGCTGCTTCCATGAACAAGACATACGTTTCATTTGGAGTCTCATCTCATCTTACACTTTCCGGCAAAGCTTGTCGACTATGAAGTTGAAGTTGGTTTGCCCCATGTCATAAAAGATAAACCTCTCAGAACGGCAGTGACCAATTTGATGCGTGGAGGGTAACCTTAAGAAACCATTAGTGTCATAAAAAAACCTTATGGACGAAAATCAATAATTTTGCACATCTCAAGGACCATTTGTGATAAAAGGCCTTGAATTAATAATCCAATTTTACATTTCAATAGAAAAGTAATAGCAATGTGAGTTAAACCTAAGACCTGATGAATATTGATGCTAGACAAAGCGACCAGGCTAGAGGGAGGTGCTGAAACTAACTTTGATTGTTTCCTACCTAAAAGAAAACGATGATTTAAGCAAAACGATAAACTAAAAGGGTGAGGAATGCAAGTTACCCAACAGCAAATAAACAAAGCATTAACTTTAACATTACTCCAACTGAGACAGGCCAAGGAACATATTACATATTCGTATATTATGCAGAGAGATTTTGAGTACTGCCTCTGCATAAGAATGGCTATGATTGCCAAGTACAATTTTTCTTTCGGTAAGATTTTGTGTGGTCATATATAAACCTTTTTTTGTTATATAATCAAAGTTGTAATATACACATTTGCAGACAACTCGGTCTCCGAATTCCGGTATAATGTGAGCAATAATTTGTGAAGGACATGGCTCATGCTTGAGATGCGTGTGTTCCATTTTTTTCTAGTTCTCGTAGTCTCGCTCTCTCCATCTTCCTTTTACGCCACTCTTCCAAGGCTGCAGGACATTATGCAAATTGCTAAAATCTAGTTCATAATAAATATAAAAAAACAGCATCTAAACAAGTAATAGGAACTCAAAACCTTGCTATTTCCGGACCTCAAATAGAGGTCACAGCTAGTGAAAATATGGGAAGCAAATGCATAAAAAGGCTAAATGTATCTTTCTTGCACGTACTAATACTAGAAGTTGGAAAAATAATTTGACGAAAATTTTCATGATACTCCACATTCATTTTGTAGGCTACTTAATTCACACAAGAAACAAGAAATGATGAATCCATCTGCTAGAGCATCAATTGAGTGAAGAATGTTTGATGAGTTCTCTGAAAGATTATGGTTAACATCTAACTTAAAATGCGAGCAATTATCTGATTTCATGAAGAACAAGTAACTGACACAGTCGCACAGGTAGCAGGCAGCACGCTTCTATACAAACACATGATAGAAACATCTAAGGTCAGATTCAAAACAGTTCACAATATCATCAATTGTTTTTACGTAGAGAGGAACATGCAATATCACATAAATAAAAAAACCACCATGGAAAGGTGATTATTATGAGGGATTCCGTAACCAGAGAGTTCCATTTCATAAATCTCCTGATAAAGATATAATTCATCCAAAAACATTTCTGTTTTGGGTTCCCAGAGAGACTGAGATGCTTACAATGCAGACACAGGGATAGAGATCGCACATATCCAATTTAAAGCATGAGCTGGAAACACAAATGCTCTAAAGGCCATTACTAGAATACAGCTTCCAGCAGGAAGAGTCATTATATGATCCCAAACGGGAAAAACAGCTGTTTGACAAAAAAAGCAGATATGTAGAGGAAAGGTGACAGATTTTCACCTTTGAAGCTGGTAGCATCATTAACAGAACGCAGATCTTTCAATCTTTTAGAAAGGTCACCTGCAACGGTTTGCTTTGTGTCTTTCTCTTGAACTGTTTCTGGTTTTGCATTTGCTTCTTGTTGGATTTCCTTCACCTGAAGAGGGAAGAAAATTTAATGAAAATCAAATTGTACCCCAACCAAATTCCAAAAGTAAAAAGTTACAAATAACTCAAAATGAAAAGTGCACATTCAAATCAGAGAAGCAAGCAGTTTAAAACGATATGGGTTCGGCTTTTACATGGGGCACTCGCCACTTTATTTAAACTAGCAATAGAAGGAATTTTTGACTAGAATTATAATTAGTGAATAGCAATTATAACACTGATGCCATACTTACTCTTTTTATCAGTTCCAAGGGTCTCATAGCAAGACGAATTTCTTCAGATTCTCGAACATACCTAAGTGTGGCTGCAGTTGGAAGTATAAACAGTCTGTTCCAGTCAATCTGAATGTTCAATACTCATAAAGTAATGCATATATACAAGGAAGATTAAAGAACCCAATTAAAGTCAAGAATATATCATAATAAAGCATATGAAGCATCCCACAAGAAGAACAGAAACCTTTCACAGTTTCATGATTCGAGTACATTTAACTTATTATAATGAATGCATCAAAGTTTAACAATCACCATGTTTTCTTAAATGAAAAATGCAGTCCTGGTATTGTAATGCCTCATGGAAGAAATGTCTTAACAATCCCCATGTTGGACCATTTTTCCCTTAGAATAAACTCATTATTTCCATCAAGGTAAATCCCATGCGTTTAAATAGTTCTAGATCGGATCGGAGATCATGGGAGATCGAGGAGCAGGGACACACAACTCAACTACCTTTCATCTTTAGATTACTCAAGGTAACTCATATGAAAAATATTTTGAGTAATTTACAAAATTTCTCTAACCAAAAGTGAATCTCAGGGTAACCAAACAAGAGATAGCAAACAAATCCAAGGTTTCACTAATCTAAACAGGGTATTAACTCTTCTCCAAGAAAAACTTAAAAATGGAATGAGATCATGTGGTTCTGAATTTCATTTCAACAATAAAACTTCACGGCTGTTCAATAATCCCCATTTGGGGTTTGGAAAATTAAGTGCATGGAACTAAAGTCACAGAATTAATGGGTTTGAAATATCAGCTAGCAAATATCATATTTTACTTATTGATTTAACTTTTGAAATTGAAGCTGGTCCAAGTCCAAACTAGGAAGAAAACCTTATAAAGTTAACATTTAAGGGTTCAATCAAATATATTCAAATCCCAAAACCCAATTCTAAGGAGGACTTCCTAGTTAATTTAGAAAAGATAATAAATTCTGATTTTGAATTAAATAGAAGCCCTCAATCACAAAACTTTTAAGCCTAAAAATCCTAACTTAAAAGCATATGCTTAAACCTTCCAACATCAGCATCCTCATATGTCTAGTTTTTGTTCCAGTCACTTATCTACCATAAAGCTGTACAACAGGATCATAATACCATTAAACCCCACATTAACCATCCAAATTCCCCAACCCCAATCGAAATGGGTCTCCAATCCAATCAACAACAAGAAGAAAATAATGGGTCAGCAAGAAAAACCCACAACTCTTCATTAATCTAATCCCCCAAAATTTTTAAAAAAGTCAGGAAATTTATATGATGGGTCAGCATGCTTTGCAAAGATACGGAATACCCATGTGACAACTTGTTCTTCATTTGCAGAAACATCAGAGCTCCTTCACGACAAACGAAAAATAAGACCGAGAGAAAGAGAGAAAGAGACCTGAATTGAGGTGAGAGGTGGACAATTTGGAGCGAGAAGAAGCAGAGGAGAGAAAGCCCTGAAGCAATAGAAGAGCAGTGATCACGTTCAGCAAACACATCATTATGGTCGCGCTCCTGAACGATAATCTTGGCCTCCATGATTGCTGTCCCTCCATGCTTTCTTCTTCTTCTTGCGGTTGTTCCGGTAATAATTTTGCTATCGTAGCCGTGAGCTTGGTATAAATTAGCAGCAAAGAAGAACTGATCCCAACCCCGTCGTCCCCGGCATAATTACGACTCCAAATGTGTCTTTTACACCTTTCACTTTCACTTTCACTTTCACTTGAGTTCTGCTCTCAAGTCAACATGCTCTAAATTTTATACAAATTTATAAATAAACCCAATCTTAGACATGTATTTATAAAAAAACCCAAGTACTATTTAAACATAGAAACACACCCAAAATCAACTCCAAAGTCAACTTTTGGGTGTGTTTATAAATGGGTTTTAAGTGTGTGTAATGATGGGTTTTGAGTGTGTTTATAAAGTATTTTGGGTGTTGGGTTTTTTTATAATTTTAACCTCCATTTTGGGTGTTTTAGTGAAACTCCCTAAATTTTAATGGTCCAATTTACAGGTTAGGTGCTACTGCCATTAAAAAATAAAAAATGTAAACAAAATCAAGAGTTTTATATAATTTTCTTAATATTATATTTTTTTTCAGAAGTAATTTCATTAAAAAATAATACTAGTTTTACCACAATTTTATACCACATGATGTGGCGGCTGATATGTACATACTACATCATGTAAAATACTAGTTTATGTTTTTCTAATTTTATTTATTAAAATACACTCCATTCATTTAATTGATATGGCATATGATATGGACATGCCATATCATGTGGTATAGAAATGTGGGATAGTAATGTGGTAAGTGTAGCATTACTCTTCATTAAAATGTAGACAAATTTATTATTTATTATTTATAAGTTGACAAGTTAATATAGTTCCAACTTATGACACAACGGACTTATACATCCTAACCAAAGATTTAAGTCATCCTAATCTAGGTCCAATATTTTTAATGCAAGTTGAGCTTTTTTTTTTTTTTTTTTTGAAGGGTTACTTTTAATTAATTAATTTTTTAATCCTAACGTAAGTTCAAAACATTTAATGCAAGTTGAGTTTCTTAAACTTATCTAAATTTTAATTCAACTTCTTCTCCTAATATATTTTTTTTTTACTGTCAGTAGTGAAGTATAACTCAATTGGTTGAGATTTTCCCCGCAATGGCTTGTACAAAAAATAAAATTGTCCTTTTTTTTTTTGTCTTTGTCAACAAAGAAAGGAGATTTGAATTTGGGAGCTCTTAAAACGTGAAGAGGAGAAATACCAATAAACTTAGAACTAACTATCTTTTTTCCAACTTAAATACAAAATTTCCCTAATATGAACCGAGTTTGGCCTAAAACTTTCATTTAGATTAAAACACATATAAAGTTTGGTAAAGGCCAAAATTTTAAAAAGTAAAAAATTGGATGGACCATAATTGACTTTTGAGCATGACTAATTTAAGGTGAGTTGCAACATCATACTTGGCAGCAAGTCCGTTATGTATGTATACACTTTTCTGCATACTATGAAGAAAAAGTTGATAATGGGAATTTTACAAAAAGCCACAAAAATGGGAATTTTACACTTAATAATTGGAATTGGACATGAAAAAACAAAACAAACAAAAAAATTTAAACTAAAGAAAAAAACGTGAGCGGCAGGATTCGAACCTGCGCGGGCAGAGCCCACATGATTTCTAGTCATGCCCGATAACCACTCCGGCACGCTCACTTTTCTGATGGCCAGGGTCTCAGTTTTCAATTTTTGTTTGAGTGAGCAGATTTAATATGCGCACACAACCCATACGCGCAAGATAGAAAATCTGTGGGGTTCTGAAGTCCAGTGATTGCCTGGGATAGAAAATCTATCGGCTATTGGATTTAGAGCCAAAGTTTTGTTTTTGATTAACTGCCATAGCTTAAGCTTTGCATGGGTGTCTCATGGTAGGCTAAGCCTATCTTTGGTTCTCTTCTCTAGTCTCCTGCTCGCCGGCTTAAGCAGAGTGTAAGAGAGCAACATCAACCTTCTTTTCAGCTTTGCCTCCATAGCCGAAACAGCGAACCTTAACTTCTGGAAGCACACACAGGTGAGTTTTTTCGATTATCTTATTTTGTTCAGTGCTTTTTGTAATGTAATGTATTCCAATGAATACCGTTTTGCATTTTTGTTGTGTTTTTGGGTGGGAGAATTGTGATGATGCCCATCTGTTGTTCGACGACTTGTTTCAGTTGGCAATGGTGCCTTTTGGGTGAAATAGGAAATGGGTTTTGTGCTTCTGTTTGTATATTGAGAGATTAAATTCGATTATGATGTGCTTTGATAGTATTATACTGTTTTAATTTAACAGTTGAATGATATAGTTAGGATTTATGCCTGAAAATGTCACCTTATATTCAATTGTAGCTGTTTTAATCAATTTGGATTCAAAATCTATTTCTTTTTTTCCAACTAACCGGTGCATTGCTTAATGCTTTCGTAGACAAGCCCTGCATTATTGGATTAAGAAGATGGCTTCCACAATTTTTAGAAGCCTTCATTCCCACCCTTTTTTATTTCATCCAACTGCATTAATTAGAAGAAAAGATGTCATTTTGTATTGCACAATGAGAAGCGCACAAACCCAGACAGCAACACAAGAAAAGGTCAAGCCACAAGTGAAAGTTTCGCCACATAGTACCCAGAGCAAAGCACTTGAGAAAGCCTCAAAGGACTATGAAGCAGTCATAGGTATCGAAACCCATGTCCAGCTCAACACTCTTACCAAGGCCTTCTGTAGTTGTCCTTATAATTATGGCTCTCCTCCAAACACCAGCGTCTGCCCCATTTGTATGGGTCTGCCTGGAGCTTTACCAGTTTTGAACTTGAAGGTCATTGAGTCTGCAGTGAAAGTGGGACTTGCACTCAATTGCAAATTATCATTGAACTCAAAGTTTGATAGGAAACAATACTTTTACCCAGACCTTCCGAAGGGATACCAAATATCTCAGTTTGACGTTCCAATTGCAACCAGTGGTTACATTGACTTGGATCTTCCGCTAGAGTTTGGTGGTGGGCATAGGAAGTTTGGCATTACAAGAGTTCACATGGAAGAGGATGCAGGGAAGCTGCTTCATTCAGAAGGTGGAAGTTACTCGCAGGAAAGTACCTTCCTCTTTGTGCTTACCATCAACATTGTTCTACTTCTTATAAGTTATAAAAGAGTGAACTACATTCTGGTTCTCTTTGCCGTTTTATGGTTTCTTCTATTTTTGGTTTTACTATTTAAAGGCTCAATCAGATTTAGTATGGTATTATGATTTGTGTGTAAATTCAGTTTTGTAAGTACATTGAATTTACAATGGAGTGGAGTGAGTAAATTTTACTTCTCATAAGTTATAAAAGATTATCAGCGGCTGAGGTTAATTCTCTATCACCTTTCTTAGACTCCTAGATACTGTTTGTTTCTGTTCTGCAGGTTGATTTAAATAGAGCAGGGGTGCCCTTGCTTGAGATTGTTTCTGAACCTGATATGAGAAATGGTATTGAAGCTGCAGAATATGCTGCAGAGTTACAGAGGTTGGTTCGGTATCTGGGAGTGAGTAATGGCAATATGCAAGAAGGTTCACTTCGTTGTGATGTTAATATTTCAGTTCGACCAATTGGGCAATTACAGTTTGGGACGAAGGTAAGTAACTTTTGTTTACTTACACATTTGTTGTGTTGTTAGCAACTAGAAATCGAGTATAAAGAGAAATTCTTTTAAAACAGAGTATAGAAAGCAATAAAAAGAAAACTAAGGATGACATAAATCTATGATCCTTTACATGTGAACTTGTCATTTATTAGTTGTTGGAGTTGTTGATGTTTGGGATGATCATTGCAATATTATGTTTGTTACAACCACTGCAAGATCATGTTAAATTAGATTGTTAATTTTCAGACAATGTTATTTTTATTGTTGGCTTTTGGTGGCGTTTTCTCAGAAAGAAAGCATTTTGTACTTGACCAAGATCTCGCCTGAATGACATAATTAGATATAGAAACATGTATTCTTGTATTCAAAGAAATGCACTATAAAATTGGTTATATTAAGCCTCTGTATATATTGGAATAAGAAATCCATTTGTTATAGCACATATGCACTCTCTCACCAGTCAACTGTAATGATTGTATCTAGAATACAATTATATATCACTTTTTGAGACTGATTTAATGCTTCCTATATTACATATTGGCAGGTGGAGATAAAAAATTTGAACTCATTTTCATCGGTTAGTAGGGCAATTGATTATGAAATCTCAAGGCAGGTGCTTCTTCATAGTCAAGGCCAGGATAAAGAAATTGTACAGGAAACTCGTCTATGGGAAGAAGGAGCTCAGGTGATTGTACCTTAATCGTCTAGTCGAACAACTGGATATATATGGCTTACATGGTCCCTTGGTGTCTATTTACATGTTCTGTTTACTTTTTTAATACCAGAAAACAGTTACAATGAGGAAGAAAGAAGGACTTGCCGATTACCGATATTTCCCAGAACCAGACCTTCCAGGAGTTTTCCTCACTACAGACTATGTTGATGGTATTCGTAATTCTTTGCCTGAACTTCCAGAAACGAAGCGTCGGAGGTATGAAAAGATGGGCCTGAGCATGCAGGATGTTCTTTTCCTTGCAAATGACATGAATGTAAGTCCTCTGCCTGTCTTATTGTCCTCTTCCTAAACCTCTGTTTGGGAATTGCTCAATTGTTCTGGAATTTGGAAGAAAAGGAATGAAACATAAGTTGAAATTTATGACTGACTTCAACTGTTGTTTGTAGATTTGACATAGTGGCTAAGAAATATGGATAAGACAACATTGTCGGATAGTTCCCTATCTCAAGAGATATTTGTTACAGAAATATTCAATGTAAAATAAACTTCCCAAGGTCATGCAACTGAAACTGCATTTCACACAAAGAAATAAAGAATGAAAGGACGAAAGAAAAGTGTGTGTTTGTCTACTTGCAAGACGAATATTGTATATGGCGTTCATGGGATGGGCATCTGTCTTTTCAGTGTCACTCAGTCTCTTACTGTGAGATGTAATCCAGAAGTTTTTAGTGTCTATAAAGGTTTCCTTGAAGTTCTTAGTGTTGATATTCAAGTACAACTAGTTGATGTTTTCCTAGATAGTATAATGTTGAATGACCTGAAAGTGGCTCATTGTTTACTGTCTATCTTAGGTTGCAGAGTTTTTTGATACTACTATTACAAAAGGTGCTGATGTGAAGCTAGCTACCAACTGGATAATGGGCGATATTGCTGCCTATATGAAAAATGAAAAGTTGAACATCAATGAGATTAAGCTTACTCCTCAAGAGTTGGCTGAATTAATAGCTTCCATAAAAGATGGGACCATTAGTGGGAAGATAGGAAAAGAGGTACTTCTTTTTTTTCTTTTTCTGGACTAGTTTTACAATTTTATTTGTTTCTAAGATCAATAGAATTTGCAGATATTGTTTGAGCTTCTAGCCAAGGGTGGTACTGTGAAGGGACTGATAGAAGCAAAAGATTTAGTTCAGGCAAGTTGTTCAGTTTGTTGCCAGACTCTAATAAGATATAATTATTTTCAAATTTTCAGATGTGTAGATGTGATTCTTTCAAATAGTTTTTCTGTCTGCGCATTTAAACTTTTATGGCAATTATTTCAACAAGATATGCGATGGTCACTAACTTGATCTGATTGACTGTTCCTAAAGTAACATGCTAGATTATTTCCTCTTTTAAAAATTGATGGTTTTGTATCTTATTTGAGATGTCCCAAGATGTATAGTTTGAGACGTCAAGAGAGAACTTTTTATTTCTGAGTATGCCCAATACTTTGTTTGTGTTAAAAGTGAGTGTACAGAATTATTACAATGGTAATAATGGAAATCTAACCTTTTGTTCAAAAAGACAATACAATACTTCCTGCCCCCCTTAAATAGATGATTGACTTTGTTAAATTCTTTACTTAATAAATGTCCAATTAGATAGTAGTTTTGCTAGATGATATTATACAGAATTTACTTTAGCCGCCAATCAAAATGAAACAACATCATCTTATGATGATAAGAATACAGAATTTACCAATAAATTAAGGGTTCTCTAATTTCTTTGGTTATAACAGATAGTAGATCCTGCTGAGATTGAAAAATGGGTAGAAAAGGTGTTGTCCGAGAATCCCAAGCAGCTGGAACAATATCGTGGGGGAAAAACTAAGCTGCAAGGTTATTTTGCTGGCCAGGTAAAATCTTTCGAACTTTAACTGGTATATTTTTTTTATCCCCCCTATGCTTCCTTTTCCATTCATGATTATGCTATTAATAACATAACGTCTTTTAAACTTCAGTGAAATGGTTTTGCATTTTAACCTCATGCAGGTAATGAAACTATCAAAAGGAAAAGCAAATCCAGGGCTCCTAAACAAGATTCTTTTAGAGAAATTGAACGCCAAAGGCTGATAAAGCTGCAGGTTGGTATCTGCAAACAGTTTGTGTATTTCACTGTCGCACACAACTGCTAATGCTGTTGCGTCTCTTGCGCATTCCATTATAAAATCTGAAGGAAATATAATATGTAAATATTGTTTGTAACAAGATGACTGGTCACCAATGGCCAACCTCCATTATTCTAGTCAGATGAAATCACTCACAATGGAAGGGATGTGACATTTTGTTGCATGAATTAATCTTGCCTACGGTAGAAGCGTCTCTTGAGTTTGATGTCTAGTTTGCCAGCTACTTCTGAACCAATAGTCAGCAGCTGCTTGAGATTTTGCTTGCCCTATCTGAATTATGGAATCAGGGTTTCTGGAGAGCGTAGAAATGATTGGCTTCTAGTTTTATATATCCTGTTGCTGTTTGATTGCGCTACAAGCTAGAAAGTTGGATTGGATGAATAAATATTGACTTGTAAGCTCACCTTCCCACATATAGATTATTTTCCAGAATTCAAGCTCTTGTTTTGGAGTTCATTTTCTCTCTATGGTTATGCTTGGTGGGCAAGCATACCATATTCTGTTAGTCACCGTGCCTATTTTCCAGTAATTTTAATGCTTCAACTATTCATTTATACATTTTGTAATAAGATTCTTGATTGGTGGCATAAGGGTAACTAATTGACAAATTTGCCACTTTCTAGCTAGTTGAGCTTTTTGGCTGAGCTTGCAGGCTAATGCTTTTTATGCTAGGCATCCAATTATTGTGGTCTAAAAAGTCATAGGAAGTTTGGATTTGGATAGGATTGGCAAACAATAATGAAATTTACATGGTGATGTTGCATAGTTTATTTCTATTTTAGGTATGAATATTATGTGTGGCCTTCCATGTGGATTGGATACTATACCAAGTAGTCTCTCAAAGAATGTCTTCATGTAAAAGCATTGGTCTTAATCTGAAAGTTGGTTTACCTTATTGTGTATCCAATTGCCACATTCTATTAAAAAACTTGGGCTTTTCTGACTTAATTTGTGAAATGAGATCAGTTACATAAAAGAAAGAAGTGTTTCACCTTTAGATGGAACAAATCCAACCACTATATGGTACATGAAAATATAACACGATCATATTCTGTCCTCCTATCTGCCTCTCATCATTGATTAGGAACAATCCAAAAGGGTGGTGGATCAATTTTCCACTTATCAAGCTGATCAAATGGCTTCACAACTTTATTTCCTATGTTGTAAACTCCATTTCTGGAAAATCCCTAGGGGACACTGACAACGATTGATTTCCGCCCAAAAACAAAGCTCAATTGCGCTGGGATGATTCTACTTTTTCCCACCTTTTGGCAGTGATGTTCAACTTTAGGACGTAAAACCGCAGAGTTCTATAGGGACAAATAACAGCAAACCCCTCAGGAAGATTCCCCTGACCAATGACTATGCCCTCATGAACTTTTTCAACGAACTTCCAAATTAAACCGAAAGTGGGTTGAAACCCAAAGATTTCAACCATAAAAGGCAGCTAAAAAAAGCTTGATGTGCATTTAACTATAAACTAGTACATGAAAACATCATATGCCCATACATACGTGAAAACTATCTACTTTTCACCATGGATTAGGAACAATCCAAAAGGGTGGTGGATCAACTCTCCACTTATTAAACTGATCAAGTACTAGTGTCTTCACAATTTTATTTCCTAGGTTGTAAACTCCAACATCATGACCACCATAATCTTCCACATAATTTATCTCCTCCCAACGATCATCTGTGAAGTAAATTGAGTTTTCTTCTAATTCTGGAAAATCCCGAGTGAATACTGACATCGATTGATTTCCACCCAAAAATAAAGCTCGATTGCGCAACGATGATTCTACTTTCTCCCACTTTTTGGCAGTGATGTTCAATTTGAGAATGTAAAAGTGCAGAGTTCTATAGGGACAGATATAATCACTCTCCCGAGGAAGATCCCCCTTACCAATATCCTCATGCTTAACAAAGTTCTCAATGATTCTCCCCACAAACAAAATCTCACCCAAAGACTCCACCAAATAAGTCTGAGTAGAATGTATGCCCCTTGAAAAGTCTTTCACTATATCCACGTTTCCAATTTCTGCAAATGGTTGACGAAGGTCGATGGTTTTGATGGGAAAGGAGTTGTTGAAGTCCCAGACTTCAACCGAGCCATCCCCAGCCAATGCAAACAGCCGCTCATTGTGAAAAATAATATCACAATATTCTCTACGCACATTTAAGACTGTCCATCTGCTGTCCTCCTCCCCATGCTTACAAAATGAAAGTTTTGACGGTAAAGAATCATAAATCACCACAACAGCGAAGTTGTTGTCCCGAGATGGGTCGGAGGAGAGGACAGCCTTGGCAATACTAACACACATCCGTAAACTTTCCAAGGAGAGATCACCGGTCAAGCGAGGAAAGGGCCAAATCAGCGGGAGCTGAATTTGACGTCGCGAAAACGGGTTTAAAAGATGTGGGTTTCCATTGCTGTCCATAATGACCAGCCACCCATGTGATGAACCCACGCACCGAGCCTCATGATCAAAGCCCTGAAACGCGTTCTTGATGGTGTAAACTTTTTGTTCTTCAAGACTGTAGAAGCAACGAGCTGCACTGTCAGGGTTGTTTTGGTCGTTTTCTCGACTGCTACTACTAGGGAGCATGAGCCATGGAGTATGAGACGAAGAGTCAGCGTGTTTCCACGAAGAACAAACGGCTTTGAATTGAAGGACGTTGACGAAAGAGAGATTGTTCGTGATCAGCCGTAAGAGTTCGGGTTGGAGCTCAGACCAGTTTGGTGATCTTCTTTTCTTTTTGTGGCGACGGTGGTATACTTTCAGTTTTGCCATCGTTGTGTGTTGATCAAAGAATTATGAATGAATGTTTTGATGATGGAGAGAGAAGGGTTTTGCTTTGTAGAGAGTGAAGGCAAGCAGAGTTTGTATATATAATGGACTTTGAAAGTTGAGCAATCCGGGTTGAGTTAGGAAAACTACTCAAGATTGTTTCAGTCAGATATCCTACATAAATTAGGACAAACCAAAGCACCCTCCATTCGTGTAGTAAATTTATTTATTTATTTATTTAATTTTTTTGAAGTTGAGATATTCTGAAAAATCTTGAGTGCTTAATTGACTAGAGTTATCGCTAGTAGCAGGGTATAGTTTAGTCGGTTGAGTTCTTCCACCTCCACTCATGTGGACTGAGGTTCGAAAACTCTAGACACACCCAATGAATATTTTTGTAAACTCAATTAGTCTTAATAGATTCAAGTGAAAGTAAACTTTAGTCTTTTTAGTAGTTTAATGTGAATATTTGTAAGGTTTTAAAAACAAAAAGGTTAAAAACGTGAGCGGCAGGATTCGAACCTGCGCGGGCAGAGCCCACATGATTTCTAGTCATGCCCGATAACCACTCCGGCACGCCCACTTTGACGACCCTAAAGCTCGTTATTTTCTCCCTAATAACATTAATTAGAGTCCACCACAACTCTGCGCGGCTGATGATGTAGTAAAGCAGGTTCTTTCTACTCTTCATTATCAGAAAGTTTAACTTAGAATTATTCATTGGTCACACTCATATGAATATTCTTCTTACAACAAGGTATAAAATTAAGGGCTCATTTGATAACCATTTCAATTTTAGTTTTTAGTTTTTTTTTTTGTGTGCTATAATATATAGGAAAATGAGAGGGAGAATGAAAATGAGGGTGAGATTGAGAGAGAGGATGAGAGAGGAGGATGGGAGGGATGAATAACAAAAGTGAAAACAAAAACTCGAAAGTGAAAACAATTTCAAATAGATTTTAGATTTTAAATTTTGTTTTCACTTTTGTTACTCCTCCCTCCCATCTCACTTTCCATTCTCCTTCTTTTTCCTCTATACTATAACACAAAAAATGAAAACTAAAAACTTAAAACTAAAATTGAAATGGTTATCATTATCAAACGGGCCATAAGGTTCTTTTTTCCCTTTTCTTAGTTATAAATAACAATCCTGAAGGAAAATGGGGGAAAATGTTAGAAAAGAAATGTAAAGGTGAGGGAGAGAGAGGAGGTAAGATATGTAGAATGAACAGACTATAAAATCTAATTTTTTTTTTTTTTTTAAAAGTACATATTATATTTAAATTTTATGCATTCTGTTTTTTCTTTTACCTTCCTATTTCTTCTCCCCATTTGAATTAATTGAAGAAAATAAAAGAATAAATTATATATATATATATATATATATATATATATCAACGGGCCATAAATATATTTTTTCCCTTCATTTTTTAGGCGGTTTGGTGGTGGTTGTTTGAGTTAGTAGTGAGAGATGTTTGAAGGCTTTTTTTAGTAAGTGAAAGATATTTCAAGTTTTCTTTTTTAGTAAGTGACATATATTCCAAGTTGTAACACTAAACAATGGATTTGTTCAAATTGATTATGAAAAAAAATCGTTTTTTCAGTTGTTAATTAAATCTAAAAGTCTGCCAAGAACAGTAAAAGAACAACGAGGATTATCAAATGTATATGATTCTGTTGAAACAAAATAAGGAAGGAAGGAAGGAAGAAGAAAAGGTTATGAGTTAGACTTTTAGCTGAAATCTCAACTTGAAACTGTTTCCCTCAAACATCTTTGCTGGCAACTGACCTGGTCCCGGGTATGGTTCTAACAGCCTCCCCTAATAAGAAGCATAAACAAGAAACTTCCTACCCTTAATTGCAAAACCCTAAGGGGTTTGCTGGTCGTTGGGGTTGATGGTGGTGGCGATAGCGGTGGGCCATGGAAGGTGGATGTAGACGGAGAGTAATGGTGGTAGCAGATCCAACCCAAGAGTCAGCAGGTGCCCTACAATATGCACTTTCTAAAGCAATTCTTGAGAACGACGAGTTGATCCTCTTCAATGTCGAAAACCCTAACTCGTGGCGAAACACACTAACGACTTTCCTTAGAAGACCTAGCCGCAGTTCAGGGTCAGCCGCCGCGTGCATAGAAGGCAGCTTAGGGCACGCCGACTTTCTTGAAGAAATGAAGAATGCATGCAAACTTGCAAAACCAAAAGTACGCGTGCGCGTAGAGAAGGTGGCGTTGATAGAAGGCAAAGAGAAAGCAAGCATTATTCTAGATCATAGCAAGGCTCTTGGGGTCGATGTCCTAATTATAGGGCAACGACGGAGTCTTTCTACTATAATCTTAGGGTGAGTTTGAAGTGCCATCGGAATTTTTTGTTTTAGGTTCAAGTAGTGTTGAGCATTACCGTCACGTGAATTGTCTTTGGACGAATGTGAGTTAATCTACATGCTACATGAATCTCAACAATTAAACGCATTCAAAGGCTATTAATATGGTGGTAATGCTCACCACCAATTAAGCAAAGATGTTCTTGATAATGTTACTGAGATTTATTGTGGGAAAACAGATTTCAGCTTGAATGATTTGCTTATTCTTTCTTGTATTGTGTACTCTGACAGATACAGGAGGCCTGGAGGGTCCACGCGAGGGACAAAACCAATAGACACAGCAGAGTATTTGATTGATAAAAGCAGCTGCACATGTGTTGGGGTTCAGAAAAAGGGACAAAATGGAGGCTACCTTCTCAACACAAAGACCCACAAGAACTTCTGGCTTCTGGCGTAGATGCTTCTTTTGCCGTCAGTCTGCTGCATTGGGTTAACATTAAACATGTTTTCTTTTTGTTGGGAAGGCAGAAACAGATCAAATCAACAACTTTAGTTCACCGAATCGGTTGACTGCTAGATATAGTGAGCTTGATGATGAGCCTACTTTTGTCGTAGGTTGTATATATGTAACAATGGTGGCTCCTGGAAACCAACATGAAAATGTTTATAGTAGAACCAAAGTAATGAGACAGCAGTGTATCTTTTCTTTCTCAAACAAAATCCATTGCGTTGACAAAAATGGAACCATTTATACGTTTTAGAGCGAAGGTTAGAGCCAACTGTCTGAAATAGCTCCCTGTTAATATGAAGCACAGCCCATGGGAAAAGTATGTGCACAAGAAGGCCATAGAGCCAGAATATAGGCAACCTGCAACTTTAACAAAACTAGAGAGTTTTAGAGCTCATCATGCATCAATATTTCAAAGTGAGGTTCGTCTCCATTAGATGCACACATGGGAAATTGTGTATTTGTGCTATTGATAGAAAACATGCTATGAGAAACTGAACGGGGTTTCTTACGACGAGGATTTCTCTTGAGAAGGAAGTCTGGTTTTGGTTTTTGAATGCAGCACCCACGTAAACACTTACAATTTATTTCTCAACCTTTCTGGAAATTTGGAAGGAACTAACAATCAAAGGACATATACTTTTTCCTCACAAGAAACCCTCATCATAAGCAAACTCCATTCAATTTCCACCACCGCAACCCTAGCATTTATTATGCAGATGGTCACCACCAAAAGTTGTTATTGCAACCCAGTGCCAAAAAAACTAATATAGCAAACCCGAAATATGAAGCATCGGATTTTGGTAAAAAGGAGAAAATCGGATAAATAACAAATGTAATATTTTACAAGTACCGAAAAATTTCACCACCATCTACTCGGCTGACAAACATGACAAGTGGAGCAACATAAACAAAAACAAAAATTGTTGCTGCCACTGCCACTACTACTACATACATATACAGGCTACATGGAATGCCAACCATCTCTCCCTTTCCCTTACCACAGCGCCTAGAATAAAAAGAAACGGCAGAATTATCTACAAACTACCACACCATCCAAGGCAAGATTGGATGTGCCAAAATTCCTATGTTTACCATCAGCCACATTGGTCAGATGGAATCCTTGATAAGGGAGCTGGTTGATGAGAAGAGTCTCCAATTGGCAAGCCAAGCTCTTCCCTGGGACAGTGAAATAAAGGAAATTGGCATTCTGCATTCCTTCCTTTGAACGATGTGCACGGACTCGGCCCTCCAGATCATCAGTCTATGAGAACAATCACAGATGCATTAGATTGGCATATTTAGCATAAGCAAAAATCGTATAATAAACAGGTGTAATGCCATAATTTTTCAGCCAATGACGAAAACAAACCATTATCAGCACGGCCTAATAGACCAACCTCGATTTCATGACTACTTTTTGAGTGTTAAACCACAAATAACTGAAAATAATTCATGTCAACAGAAAATTACCTGTCCGACATACAGTCTCCTATCAGGTCTGAGAATCACATATACACATGAAACACCTATGGTTGATGGAGGTGGCTGTTCCCTGGCACCAATTGGAACACAGTGTATATCAGTAACTTCTGATGTTTTTTCCTCGTAGTGCTCAATCAGCATCTTTCGGCAAATCACAATGACTGCACTCTCAACCTCCTTCTGCAAGACTTCCATTCTGTTTGTTGATCCCGTCTTATGGACAGCTTCAACTTTACCACTACTCGACTGAGGATGGGATTTATCAGAACTGCTAAAACCTGTAGAACAGAACTGTTCTAGTTTTGTGCCATTCTTTCCTAGAAGCACCTCATTTGCGTAAGCTGAATGATACAGGTCTTCAGCTCTTTCAATTATTATTTCAGGAATCCCTTCCTTCTTAGCTGTTTCAAATGCAAGGCTTTCCCTACAAATCCCATCCATCAACTTCCAGGTTGGTTTTGTTTGGCCATCCACATATACAGTTCCCATTGCTTTGTATACAGTGTTCTTTGTATTAAGAGGCAAACTAAAAATCCCATGCAGGTGAGTAGATATGATACCCAGACAACCTATTGTATCAAGAGTTTCAACAATACTACCAGCAATACATGTACCCTTTGCTGTTTCTGTTCCTCGGCAAATTTCATCTACAAGTACGAGACTTCTTTTAGTGGCTCCAGAAACAATGGACCGAATTTCTGACATCTCTACCTGAAACAATGAAATTGAGTAAGATGAACAGTGCGTAGCGATGCAGCCATTAAGCTAATGTTCTGATGCCAGCCTAGATGGGAATCAAATGACTATATACGTATAGGGAATTGACAAGACTCAACTCAAACAAAATGCTAAGGTGACTTTTGCTTTTTGATTAATTCACTCACGAGAGAGAGAGAGAGAGAGAGAGAGAGAGAGAGACAGACAGACAGACAGACAGACAGACAGACAGACAGACAGGGTGAACTTAGGTCTTAATTACCAAACAAAGCCATAAATGAAAACGAATTACAGAAGGTATATTTACATAGGCAGTCTTAATAATAAAATTTCACAAGAATACGTAAAGAAAATTAAGGGGCTCGAGTCCTCTCTGCTTGAAGTGGAAAGGTTAAAGGGCATGTAGGTTATCCTTTGTCAAAAAGACATATGTCCAATTGCTGCATTAATATGAAGCTTGAAGAGCTTAGCTAATTAGGAGCAACTGAACCCAGCATAAAGTTACTACATTACTTACTGATTACTAAGACAGCACATAATAATACCATACCTGAAAAGAACTTTTCCCGTCAGAAGGGCTGTCATAAGATTTCATGTGAAGCATAATAGAATCAAAATGAGGGATCAAGGCTGACTCTGCAGGCACCATAAATCCACATATTCCAAGTAACACAGCAGCACAAATTGATCGTAGCAAACTTGATTTACCACCACCATTCGGTCCAGTCAAAAGGAACAATGACTGCATATCAACGGTGTTATTCACAGCACTTCCCTCTGCTACATCCAACCAGTATGGTGATAGACCAACTATCTTCATCCCATTTTCTCCATTTACTGGTTTTACATCCTGCATCCAACACATTAATATATAAGCCACTGCAAATAAAAAAGGCATGGTACGGATATATCAATATAGGTGAGCTGCCAGCCTAGTAGATTCGGGGGCACATTGATTTATTGAATACTACCTTCGACCTATACGACTCTCCAAGAGTAGGAAAAACCCATTTCCTTCTTCTCCCTTCACTGCAATGTATCAGTTACACAAAATTAAGATACAATAAACACCATTATGGGACTGGGGTAAATTTGAACAAGACAGTATTTCCTGTCCTAAAGATGTGAATATAGAAACATGGAAAGATACAAAATGTGTCATTCAAAAAATAGGTACTAAAGTATCATAAAACATAGCATGATGATGTTCTTCTTGTTGGTCGGTTCTCAGCCAACAGCTTCAATTAATTTAGGCAGAATTTTGGTTAACCAGCCTATCCCATCAAATAAATTCCACGACAACTTTCCAACATATGTTCCTTTTAGCAAAGAACACCAACTTCCTGAGATTTAGTGAATTACATAAATGTAAAAGTAATATCTGAAAATAGGGAGAAGCAATTTGTACTTTCAAGAAACCACATGGGAGATCTGTGTAACTTATGCTTAAGACAACTAAAGAGAACTGAATCAAATTGTATATTAATGTTTAATAAACCATAAAATTAAAAAAAAATTAAAAAAAAATTCTTATATTTCAGAAAGCCACCTATCTGCTCAGTTTATAAATTGAGAACTGGTATGGGTGAGACTCCGATAGTAACAGACTCTCAGTATGCTCTTACAAGCTGAAAAAAGAACAATTATTATATCTCTGCATGAAAATACTGACCACAGAAAATGAAAATACAATAATAGTTAGACACCACTGATTCAGAGATATCACTATAAATTTTTCGATACAACCATCTAACTATTGAAGGACACCATTGATTATTATTACAGATATGAGTAATGTTGAAAAGCTTACTAAAGTTTTAAATATCCAACCTCACATGAGCAAATAATGCCCTTGCAATAACTAGAAGCATTGAGGAAAATACAAGGATATTGATCTTTGCTTGTAGATCAGAAGAAAGTCCCCTCAACAATTCCAATACCCTTGTTTTTGCCTTGGCACCTGCCTCATGATACCTACAACAGGAAACAAAAAAGAAAAAAAGGTAACTTTACTAAACATCAGAAGTCAAAACATATTTAGACTAACGGAAGATAATAACAAGTAGGTGTGTTAAATTGAAGAAGCACGAAAGCTACTTCCATAGCATTAGGGAAAATGGCACACCTTGTTAAAGCATCCTCCACTTTCATTGTGGTAAACCACTCTTCTCCAACTTTTCTACCTTTTGAATCTAAAGCAGGTTTAAGCTGTTTAATTTGTTTTTCACCAGGGGTACCAGCCCAAACAGCAGGCGCAAACCGTTTTCCCTTAAACCAAACAGCTTCATGCTCCCGCGCATATAATATTTCTCCTTTTGGGCCTCCAAGTGGAGCTGTGGTTGCTTTTATTCTAGAAAGAATGGGCACGAAATCTTCAGTAACCTGCAAAATTTTAAATGCTTATAAATAGGAAAGAAATGTTGAAATCGTAATGCAGTGTCCTCTTCTAGGACATTATATAATTTTGTTGAGACATGCAACAATGTCAGCCAAAGTTGAGTGATGGAGACCTACTGCTAAAGATAAAGCCTCAGCAGCCTTTTCCACTTCTGTGAATGCTTCCTCGATATGGATTCTCTTTATACGACCCTTCCATGAAGACTCCATATCTTCAAAAAATTCACTAGGAACAATAGGAAAAGAACTAAGCTTTTGATCATGTTCATAACCGAGGGAGATCATTTCTCCGATTCTACCTGACGTGGACTCACATTCATTAACCTGGCCAAAAAAGGACTAGCATTATATGCATGGAAAAGAAACAGAAAAGACATGGAGAGAAACTATTTGAAAGCCTATGAAATTAAACCGATCCTCCAACCGTCAATATGGTATCTAGAGTGCTTTGAAATTGTGAAAAATAAAAGATATACCAACGCCTTCAAAAATTTCATGCTTTATTAAAAGAAAACTTAGAAACTTATGAGTAATTAAAAAAAACTTATGACTATAACTCATGATAAACAAGAAACCAAGAACACCAGAGTGCATGAATAAGTTAATGTTGGATACAGGATGTTTCATGGATTTGAAAAGAGATGGTATGACTATTTACACCAAGTCTTTGAGAACTAAGATTTGAGTGTATTAGGATCAAATAGAACGATGACTTCTGTGATTTATGCCAAGCTAAGTATTAATGCCCTTCATAAAGAATACAGAAAAATCATAGATAGGGAACTACATATTGAAGCTCGAACAATTAATGTTTCTTTTCTGAAGGTAGAGCCTTGAACACAAACATGTCAATTTTCATAAACAAAAGGATCTACTTCTCACAAATCAAAAGTAGCAGGTTGCTTATTCATTAACCTATACAATTATTATTATACTTTTCCTTTTGTAAACAAGTGGACGTTTTAAAAAAAATAAATAAATAAATCAGTAAACTCCGAATGGCTGTACTTACTAATGTCTCAAAGTCAATTTTCAACCCAGTTGCCACCCACGTGGGATCCATCAACAACTGCAGGATTTCACACAACTCAGGAGTTTTACGCATCTGCAGTATTTCATCAAGAACATTTTTTATTCTGCAGAACTCAATGTGATTGGCCTCCCTCAGTTCAAGAAGCTTCACCAGCTGTGGAACATACAATAACTCAGGAATTATATACTACAACATAGAAAGGCATGTGTTGAGTTGGCACACACACAGCCAGAGACCCCTGTATAAATACATAGATGTGTTTTTGTGTCTATACATGTATGTATCTTCGCTAAAACATCCATGTACACATGAATCAAATGAAACATACTAAAATGACCAAACATATGGGGAAAAACCATGTATTCACTAAATTTAAATTCTACAGTTAAAAAAACAGTTAAGGTTACACGAGACAAAAGTACTTAAAAGGGAGTGTTACAACCAGCAGAACATAGATAGAAGTAGAGCAAATGAATTCTCTTTTAAACTATTGCCTTTCGATCTCATAATATCTCAGGGAAGATCTAACCCGTAAACAGTAAAAGTCTGAAATCAGAGAAGTAATTATTCAGCTAACTTAGATACTATTCATACTTGAGTCAAGAGAAAGGAAAAATGCCAACCATGGGGAACAATAAGCTGTCAATGCCAACCCTAAATATTAGTATCAAGGAAGGTATTAGTATCAGCACTGATGAAAGAGAAGAACCCATAAGCTGTCAATAAAAGAAAAAATGGTAACTAATTATACAAACTCCATCTAGTTCATTTAAATTCAATCTGTAATTTTAGAATGGGATAATTTTGATCAAGTGATCTATGGGTACTCTCACCCATCATTATCAAAGTGAAGCTCAAAGTTAACTCCACTTTCAATTGCTTTTTATCTTGATTTTAGTATTAATTTTAGCGCTCCGCAAGCTTGCATACATTTTATCCAATTGTCCCCAAAATTGTTGGTACACAGACCGCACTGTTCTTTATAATCCCTATCCTCAGCTACTCATTTTGCCTTTTAGGCTACACAGAGGGTAAGAAGATACTTAATTAGCACTTCGACACATGAACAATCAAATCTGAAACACCAAAAGAAAAGAGAGAGAGAGAGAGAGATATCAAGTGGTAACATTACTACGTAGGTAGTAGAGATTATATCATCAGGGTTATAATGTGATACTCAATTATTGGGATTAGAATAGGAGTGTGAACAACCCTGAGGCATAAATAAAACTCATACTGCCCCCCTGACAAAGACTCCACAAGCAATGAGGAAATAGATTTACTAAAAAGGGCAGCCCGAAAAAACAAGGCTCTAGCCAAAGCAGAGTTTGGTAAGGGCGAGACAAATGCAGCCATACCCCCTATTCTTAGAGAGACTGTATCCGTGACTTGAATCCATGACACCAAGTCACCTGGGACAATATCATTGCAAGAATTTGCACCACAAATAGATTCATGAAATCTAACCAGAACTGATATTTCATAAAAACAAAATAATAAGAAATAAAAAAAACAAGAAGCCATGATTGATATTTTATAAAAATGAAAAGATTAGAAAAAAAAGAGCAAGTTATTTTCAGATCTAACTAATTAACAAGGTTAGGATACAACCTTTGCAGGTGAAACACAAGTAAACTCAGGAATTGAGCACGTTATGTCACTCATAAGTCTGCACGTTGCTGATTTTGAGAAAAAGAAAACTTGTCAGAAGATTTTGAAAAAACAATAAAAAAAATGAGATGGCATGCCAGCATAACATGTTAATTGTGCAGTCTCTTAGGGGAACAAAATACTGTGATTAATACATTATAATAATTTAGAAAATCTCCAATCTTACAGACACATTCTATGTGAATCACCCAGGTTAGTGGCTCTTATTTTCTGACTCTTTTCTTTTCACTTTGAAGCCCTTCTACATGGACCTCAACATCTCTCTACCACATTGAAAAGTGCACCCTTATTAATTAAAACTATGTTAAATTTCTAAGTTCACCCCCACCCTCCTTTTAAAATATATCATACAAATTAATTGATCTGTCTCGTATTTGGTGCACGAGTGGACATGAATGTGGTGACACCTGTTTGAGCAGAAACCACATTAACCCATGCAGCACTGCACCAGGTTTGACTTGGTATAAAACACTAAAAAAGATATGGACAAGAAACAGTATGAACAATCAGGGGAAAAGTTTGCCATTTTATTAACAACCAAGGTCAAAAAGCTGGCATTATGGAAAAAATCATTTTGTATTCTATAATCTAATGCTGGACCAATACAAAAAGTATAACACAGCTCACCTTGAATTGTGGATGATATATCATAAGCAGGAGGATTAAGAAGTAGATCTCTAACATACCTGAGAAATCAGAAACTAACAAATCTAAGGAACATAGAAGTACAAAACACAGACACACAGGTGTAAGTGTACTTTAGCATATTATGAGAACGTACATTGGACAGAATTAAAAGAGTAAAAAGGAAAACGGAAGGACTTTGTCATTTGTATTAAAGAAAGCCTCAGCAGTGATATAAAATGTCAAAAAGCAGTGATGTATTTGTGCACTCACACCAAAAATAAAAAACAAAATTGCACGTGCATGCATCTCCAAGAAGCTAGATACTATTCTGAGTAAATTTAAACAGAAAAAAGGCATACAATAAATACTCACAATAAAGGTAGTCCTGTGCAGTTTGAAGGAAGCAACACCTTCAACAAACAAGGTATTCCCTCAGTTGGTATGGCACCTGGAAGTATGCAAAACACTGATCAATACCACTTTGTCTTGACAATGACTTCATACGATGAAAGTAAAATTGAAGTGTCCAATGCAATTAGACAAACCAATTTGAGTTGCTGTTCCAAGGGTCAAAGGGTGGGGTCTGTTTTCTGAAGACACACTGACATTCCTAAATGTAACATCCTCATCAAGACCATAAAGATCTTTAACCTGAGAAGTGCAATAGATAGATAGCTGTTAGATAAAAAGTGTAATTTTTATTTCAACAATAGCTAAAATCATAAAAATATGAAACACGTATTCAATAGTGCAATTATTTCATATGATATGCTAGTGAACAAAAAGTAAAATACGCAATAAAATCATTAGACATGTTAACCTTAGACAAAAGATCAACGACAGGATTGCCTTCAAACCATTCAAAATGTCTACCACTACATTCTCCCCACAGTAGGCCTCCCTCACCAAATTCTCCCCAACGACAAGTGCCTGTAAAGGAGCCTCTTGATATAATTAAGATTCAAATAAATTATTTAAAGAAGAATAGCAGAAAGATATGTCAATGATACAATCAAAACAAAAGGTTTATTTTACAGGTTGTAAAGCAATAAAAATACTAATCACTCAAAACAAATTTTAGGTTATACTGAGGTTTCACAGAGAATTTGTAAGGCACATTTAGGCAAAAAAAGCTTCAAGGCGTACAATAACAGACGCATAGATATTAGTTTTGTGTTCGGGAGTGTTCTGGCTCAGATGAGCCCTTGGTTTTATTTTTTTTCTCTTTTTGGTTCCACTTGTTTGGTGTGGTCTTCTTGACCACCTGTTCTTGCTGGTTGCTCCTTCATGTCTTCTCAGTAATATAACTGTATCTTTATAAGAAAAAAAATAAAAGTAATCTAAAAGGCGCTAGTTCCAACTTCCAATCCAACAGTCTAACATCACACTTAGCAGAGAAAATTACAAGCTTCAACCCAATACAGTTCACAATTTTACACTTCATCTTAATAGGAGCACACCACAGGCAACAAATGGCACCAAAAAATTTCCCCATTAATTAAGAAGTTATATCTACCTGAAAAATTGCTCCTCAAAGACATATGCAGAAATAAATGATGGTACCGACAAGTACGAAGCTTAGTAACTAGGGCCTCTTCAGTCAAACCATCCTCCGATGAATAAGTTTTCATAGTCTCCAGGACAAAGTTTATGCAATACCCTCTGGCCGAGCGAGATATTCCTGCCACATATATTTTACAACTATTATTAATCCTTAAACAGTCAATCTAAGAAAGCTTTATTGCCTTTGACTACTATGAGCAATAGAAACTAACTTTTTGATGAAACAATCAAAGGCAATTAACTTATGCCTTTAAAATTTAGATAATCAAGGGCAACAAAATGAAACAAAACCCAAATAGAGAATCCAAAACAAAATCTTTTGGAATAACTTTTGATAGAAGAAAACTAACGTATTCTTACCAACTACAGGCATTGGTTCTGGAAAGTCAAGATCGTGATCAACCCCAACAAGTCCAAACACATATGGACTACCAGGATGTGCATGCCTGAAATACTTAACAAAACAAGTCAGAAGCAACATCTGCATTTCAAGCATTTTGAATATCAAATTCAAAAACAAAACTTTTGCCCAGAAAATATAAAGATACATGAAATCTTCATTATAACATAAAAATATGGGCACTCATAAGAGCATTTAATTTCCATTTTCAATAAATTCTAGTAGTTTATATAAAAATAAAATAAAAAGACCACGCTATTTAATTTTCCAAGAAGCAACACGAGTTTGTGTCGCGGATGACTCTTGAAAGGAAAACTGGCCATTAAGAATGTTTCAACATTTTATGACCACTGTACTAAGTGTTGTATCAGAAACACCATAACATGCTTCAGGATTGGAAATCTTTGTATCCCTTTCCTCGGAATAAGCAATAAATAAAAAATACTATCAATCACTTCAAAAAGAACAAACAAATCAATTTAAAGGATATGCTATATGAAAAGAATCACAGATTAAATTGAAAGAATGAGTTATCCACATGTAATTACCCCGATATAAAACGGCCTTTACGGGAACGAGCTTGTGTTGGACCCTGAACTTCTTCCACTATGCACTACAAGAACCAAACCATGAACATTGAGCAAACTAGTTGGATGATGAACGTTGAACAAACTAGTCAGATGATGACCATAAATTCTTTGACATATGCTCACATTACTAATAAGGCAATTGATGCATAATACACCTCTATAGGCAACAAATATAAAGATAAGTACAGGACAAACACCCAATGAAGCATGCATCAGTGGTTCAAAGGTGGAACTATACCATTTAGGCACCAAGTGCCCAGTCCATGAGTGGAGAAGAAAATAATGAAGACTCAAAGGCTTAATTGCATATTCCGCACAACAGTAAAGTGAACACTTAGAAAAGCATGTTAGAACTCTGGTCTTAAATTTCATGAATACATAAGATGAGTTATCAGAAATGCTATACTTACCACCGAAAACCCATTCCGTGTCAGATCATCCAAAGTTTGACGAAGATTCTGCAAATCATATGCAATTATGCATTGAGTCCCCAAGGGAATAAACACATGATTAAATGCATAGAGAAGGAATTGACTGACAAAAAGTCGAAGAAGCATGTCCTTAGATTAGATTGAATGGGGAAAAAATAAAAAAAATTATGCAAGCAAACAGGGACAGCAACAGAAAAATAAAAACTTGGAAGAAAAATACAAAAGAAACAGGAAGAAATTATGCTGTACCAATTATTTAACATGATTCCCAAGATATCATCCCAGAACTATGCAAAATAACACCAAATCTGAAGGACCTCTTCAGCATCTCCAATTTGCCACACATGGTATATTTCCCAGAGAAGAAAAAAGGAACAAAGAATTCATACTTTAATTCACACAGATGCCCCAATATGGGCTTGCAAACAAGCCCTCAGGTTTGGCACCGCACTTATGAGTTAAAACCACCTTCCTTACTATCACAAATCTGAACTCATCTTCTTAACTCAACCATTGGAAATCCATTCAAAACTTCATTAAATCAAGTAATTCTCATGCAAATGGCACAGTATGGTTTTACTATTTGAATATACAAGTTTCTCAAAATTAGGAAAGAAATTATTAATTCTGAATGTGAGGCAGAATGAAATTTAAAGGCAAAAGAATATTTAAAGATCAAGGAATGGAAATATAACATGCATATGATAATAAAGTATGATCAATACCACAACCGGGCATCCAGCTCTCGGAATGCTATCTGAACGCAGGCCACCAAAAGGATTCAAACCTGCATATTCAACCAAAATACAAGCATCTATTCCAAGGGCTTCATAAAAGTCACCAACCTGAAATATAAGTGAAATAAAACACTTGTTGCATCTATCATTAATGGGCACTATATAAACATTTAATGAATACAAAGACATTTTCGTAAGGCAACACAATGCAATTTAGTAGAAAAAGTTTCTTAAACCAAGAGGGCTGATAAAGAAATATGTTACATACTCTGCAGAGCAAAACTTCACGTGGAAACTTTGACTTGAACTGCAAGATCTCCCAGTTGAGTGTTCCCTCTTTAAGACTAAAACAAACAAGTTTTACTTAATGAGCTTTACAGATAAAGAAGTAATCTTTATGAAGCTTCTAAGAAAGCGGGCCATTTTTAGTTTTCTATTCATACAAAAACTATGAACATGTAAATTTTTGAAAGGATACCCTTGCACTATGGAAAACACTCTTAGAGACCTTTCAGGTTAGATCAAATAATTATTCATATAGGAATTCAATTCCTTGAGATTTATGAAATTATGTTAATATGCCGACTAGCCATGAAAAGGAACTTTTTTTTTTTCCAATGCAGAGATGCAATGCCTATAACCACAATTCGGGAATTAAATTTGAGGAAACTACAGTTTGGTCCTTCATGTCATTTAAGCATGCAAAAAAGAGCTCAGAAGAATAATTACAATAAAATATGCAAGAAAAAGCTCACAAGAGAAACTAATAAGAGCAGAAAAGAATAATGCATAACTCATATCTTTTTCTTCTCATTGTCTCTTCCATAAGCATACAGTTAAAATAGCAAGAAGACAACTTTAGTATCACAAGGGGATCTCACCTCCCATTTTTTAAATTAACATTCAAGCCTAGCAAATTGGAATAGTCAAGCCTTTTAACCAGCTGGACAGTTGACGGCTTCCTGCACATCTCCATCCTCTGCAAATGAAAAACCCATGACAATGAAAGATATCAACGAATCCTTCGAAACAAGCAAACCTCCTTCCACCACAGTATGTCTATTCCCAACAATAAAATGTAATAGCAAACCTCCTTCCACCACAGTATGTTAGAAAGAACTCTTTCATCCAGGAAATTATTCAAAGCATTAAGTTTATTGGTCGCCTTTCTGCTTCCTCTTAAAACTTTTTGATCTTTGAAACAACGAATCCTTCGAAACTGTCCACTAGTAATGTACAAAAAGAATCCTCAATAGCATTATTTAAATCACAATGGTAAATTGCAAGAATCAAATGTAAAAATGAAAATAAAGGTTGCATAACCAACAGTACTAAAATCTGAATCTTGAATAAGAAATAATACACACAAACAAAGTACTACCGACTTTGCCAGTGAGTACGGCACTCTTTAAACAAGTAATTAATCAGACCTTGACTTATTCTTCTGCTTCCATTTTTTTTTTTTAAATAAAACAAAAGGAAATCGTCATCAGACAACATTTGGAATTTATACCAAATTTATCATAACGATGTTTGAAAATACATTAAAACGAACTACATTGTTGAGTAATAACTTTGGTTTACGGTGGCATCACCAAACAAACCAATACAGTTATGGAGGGTTTCATATTTCTTTGCTTCTGGGTTATCCTGCTTTTAATGAAGTTATGATTTTTTTTAATACAAAATACTTCTAAAAGAAAATTTTAGAACTATTATTCCATGGAAATTTAATTCTCATACATATATAAATAACACACATTCCGCACAAGTGAATAAAGCACGTTCTCTCAGGCTTCAAAGGATTTTCCTTTTAGAGAAATTTCAACCACCCAAGACCATATACAACATAAATACAGAGAGAGAGAGAGAGAGAGAGTACAGGAGCGGCGGAGAGGGAATGAAAGAGCTGCTGCATTTACGAGGACGGGAGCGAAGAAGAAGAGCAAGATGACAGCAGCGAGGGAGAGAGACAACGCCGTTACGAGTAGCGAGCCAGTACATGGCGAGTGGTGGTGACAGTGTATCCAACTTTTTGGTTGTGAAGGGACTTTTGAATTTCTAGGGTTTTAGAGTTTTTCCCCTTCGCCAAATGCGAAGCTCTGTTCTCAACTTCCCGCCAGAAAGGCAACAGGGATGAGATAAAAGGCTACTACTTGGAGACTGGAGACTGGACTGGAAGCCTGATGGGATTATTTTTGTTTGTTTTGGCAGTGAAAGGACGGGTGTTTGGTCTTTTCTTTTTATTCTTTCTTACTAGGCAGCCTCTTGGCTTTTTACTTACGTTTATGAAAATATGTTTTTAATTTTAACTTTAATTATTAAAATAAATGGGAAAAAAAATGGTTCAAGGGTGAGGTGACTGCCACATTTAGCACTGCTATTTTCACTCCATGTCCTATTTCTACTCATCTCATTTTCCTACCCATTAAGGATCATTATTTGGCCCTCAACTCGTGGGCGAAGTGCATAACCCGAGATCTGATAAGCAACGCACAACCCGTCAGAGAAAAAGGTTTCTTGAAGTCTAGAAGCCTGGATGATATTTTTAGTTTTAATGTCAGTTTGACATTGCTTATTTGTGGTAATAAGTGAATTTTAAAAAATTTGGGAAGCCTAGCTCTTTTGGTAAACTATGAAAAAATCACTTATGGTGAGAAAGCTATAAGGGAAAGCAATTAATGATGTACTTTCATTTTCTGATTATGTAGGAATCGTTTTGAAGAGGCGCTATGTTTAATGATTATGTGGCAATCATTTTCGATTATACGAGGAATCAGTACCAACAACATTTTTAACAAAAAGTTTACCAAACGCCAAATTGTCTTATCTCATGGTGATTTCTCTTACAAGAAATCTGATAGAATTATTTTTATAGTACAACAATGTCAAACTGGCTCTTAATTTAGTTTTGTTTTGGGAAGTGAAAGGACAACGAGTGGGTTTAGGGTTTAGGGAAAGGACAGCGAGTGGGGTTTGTTTTGGGAAGTGAAAGCATATCCTCTGTGTTTTTGTCTTTGACCTTTGTGGTCTCGGCTTGTTTTGCTTGTTTCTGCCTTTGGGCTTTGTTTTATGAAATATCCAATTACCAAAAAAAAAAAAAAAAAAGATCTAGTGCTATTTGTCTTCATTTAATTGGAGGGGATCTCAAATTCGAACTCATATGAATAATGAGATCGATATATATTTATGATAAGTTATATATTTATCAAAGAGCTTCCATTGAGGGATCCATTAAATAAGCTTATTTAAGGGATATCCTCAGGCCCCACTCGGATTGTATTTCACTAATCCAAACCGTCTATTTTGTATATACTCATTTAAAGATCATTTCTACAAAAAATCACTTGAATCCGATATCATTTGACCACTCAATTGAGTTATTGAAATTTTAGTGCTTTCTTGAAGCATCGTGTTCATTGATTTTGTAAGACACAATTGGATATCGAAACGGTTTCCGATTTGTCTAATTTTTTGTAAAAATAATCTATGAATGAAGATCTAAAAAATAGATGGTTTGGATCGTTGAGAAAAAAATTGTAGAATACCTTAAAGGGCGTCCCTCAAATAAATCCCTCAAATAGAAGGGGACTGCTATATCTACAACTCCAATTTGCAAAATAGGCAACCAAAAGCAAAAGAACAACCGCGGACCCAGCTAAGCAAACACCCACATGAGTGGGGAAGCAAAAAGACAAGCCTTTTGCAGCAAACAAAACCCCACAAACAGAGGAAGAAACATCCACAATACAGGGGCAACAGCCCAAACAAACCACCACGGAGAAGAACAAGGCAAAGAGTAAAAGGGAGAAGGAAAGGGAAGGAGAGGGGATTGAGGGCAGTGACCTCATTTTTCAGTTCAAATCTTATGCCCGAGAGTTTTTTGTATTGTTGAATAAAAAGAAAAAATCTAAAGTACGAACTTGTGACGAAAAACATGAAGTGATCTCGCGCAATTCTCCAACTATGATCGGTGATTGTTCCTATATCTTCCCACTTTCTGGGGATCCAATATAGGCATCCATTAAACATTACATAATTGTACAATTGGCAGCAGCACTTGCAGCAGCAACAGCAATCTCAAATAGACGATATGCTTGAAACCATTTATTCTGAAAAAATTTACAAAACAAAAGAAAATTAAATAAGAAATGTGAAAATGTACACCTTTCAATCCTTTAAAATTGAAAGGGATACATGAGCATGAAATCAAAGAAAAAGTAGACACTCACCCTTCCAGGTGCTTGAAAGTAGTAATTGTTATAAATCACCAGAGGCTGTGGAACTGGAGTCATTGCCCACATCAATCAACTATATAGGAACTCAAATTAGCTACTTCCGTAAAAGCACATTGTATACCGCATCTCAATTACTCTAGATAAGATCCATTAACATATACCACATCTCAATTATCTTGCTAAGCACCCTCGTAAAAAGTGATTAGCAAACGATGATCCAAATAACGAAACAAGCACTTTAGCCTTATTGAGATCGGGGCTAGCACAAGGAGGAAGGCCTCGTTTGGATCGCAGCAAGACATGGTTATCCAAGAAATACGTATGGTGGTGATAAAAATTCCTTATGCTGTAGCAGGCAGCACAGAGATCATAGGTGCCCTGATAATGGTCAGCTCCTACATCAAAGCAAGCAACGCTGGTGAAATACAAGCCACAAAGGTACAATCTACACCCTTGGCACAAGATGTTCCTCGTTTTGAGAATGTAGTAGAAGGTGAGCACTTCATAAAAATCCAGGCCACCTTCGTGGTTTCGATCTAGTTTCGTGAAGAAACTGGGGCAGTTGACGATCCAGCTGTAACCGCTTTGCTGCAAAAATTCATAAAACTCTGTGGAGCTGATTCGGCCATCGTTGTCTGTGTCCACGGATTGGAAGAAAGACCATGCCAGACGCTGCAGTTCCGTAGAACCATTGGAATAGTAGACAAAGGCTGCTGCATGTAGTTCTTCCATTTCCATATAGAAGTTAGAACAGTACAGCTATAGCCTGTAGGCAGCTTTTCTGCTCTTTGGTTTTCATTTTTGTAATTTTGGATTATATAAGTACTATATTAGTACTGACCGAGTCTTATGTTTAAATAAAATCAAATTGTTGTTGGGTTGACGTTCTAATTAACAGCTTAATATATACTCGATCAATATTGTATACGATAATGCTAGAGTCTTTAAATATGTTCATCAAATGATGCGTTGCTTCACATGTCGATATCTTTAGATTTGAGAAAACGTAAATTTACGACATCATTTAGTGAAAAACAATTCGATAGTCTCTTTATTTTATTTCTTAGTACAAACAATAGTCACATAGAAATATTCTTAAATAATGATTAACTCACTGGTGAGAATAATATTACAGCGGGGGAAAAGAAAAGGGCAAAGACAGAGTCCAAGGAGACCACAGGTTGGCTCACGATGGAGTTAACAATTAAAAGCTCTTTCCTGGCTAGTTGGCTAGTTGCATCCCAAGTCAACTCCTTATTGTATTTAATACAATCAACAACAAAACTTTACTAACATGGAAAGAAAATAGGACAACTCTGAAAGGCCTTTTTTGTAACATCACATAATTGTGCAGTTGGAAAGCAAAGCTGGAATAGAAAGAGCCAGCTCTAATGCTTCAAATGCTTGGAACCATCTATTCTGAAAAGTCGAAAACATATATAAGCAAAAGCATATTCAGTGGAAGAATTAATGCATTTTTACGAGATTCAAATAAGCATCGGAAGCTCAACTCACCCATCGAATTTGAGGCGCAGCTTGATTGACGTAATAATTATTAGTAATCACTAGAGGATTCGGTGCGACTGCCTACATGAGTCATATAGCAATTCGAATCAGAAAATCAAACCATCTAACAACCGGGGAAATAAATATATGATACCAAAGAACAAAATTAACCTCTGTTAAATAAATAAATAAATTAATTAATTAACCCAAAGCAAGAGCTTCGAGAAATCAACCCAAAACAACAAATTTATTTGCAATAATTACTAATTAAATTTTCACGATGTTCCCATTAATGCCTTAATCAATTTATTAAATAAATTAATATCACATCTGATTTAATTAATGTTAAGAATTCTACGTTTAGGATTGGTTAAAGATTTTTAATCTCAGCCAACATGATCTAAACCCTAAAAAAGTGTCTCGCCTCAGAATTAATAATCGAATACCTAAAAACCTTGGGAATTGATCTAATTCCAATTCCATACTTCATTCCAAAATAAATAAACATGTTATATGATGTTAGAATTAGTAATTCAGTTACCATGGCAAGATTTGGCGGAGCATGAGGAGTGCCTCTTTTGGAGTGTAGCAAAACGTGGTTGTCCAAGAAGTATGAGTGCTGGTGAGTGTGGTTGGCATTATTACCATAGCAAACAGCACACAGGTCATACGTTGAGTGATAATTAGCTGCTCCATCAAAGCACATAACGCACGTAAAATACAAGCCACAAAGGTGTGCTCCGCAACTTTGGCAGGTGATGTACCTTGTTTTGATGATATAGTAGAACGTAAGTACTTCCTGAAAATCTAGGCCACCATCGCGATTGCGGTCAAGTCTATCGAACAAGGTGGGGTCATAAGGGATGATCCTGTTGTATCCACTTTGTTGGACGAAGTCGTTGAACTCGGCTTTGCTGATTTTGCCATCACAGTCTGTATCCATGGATTGAAAGAAATCATATGCTACACGACGAATATCTTCATTGCCATGGCTGTAGTATGCATTAGCTGCTGCATGCAGTTCTTCCATCGCCAGATATATAGCTAGTGATACAGGAAAAGTGTTATAGCTTGCTATAGCCTGTGCTTTATATTGGCTTTGGTTTTGAGAGAGGATTTAGCTTTCTATATATATACATATTCAAACTCTCCAACATTAATTAATTTCCAAGTCTTTGTGTGTCTGTGTTTTTTTTTTGGGTCAACTCCAAGTCTTCATGTTTGGGACGTTGCGTAAAGTTTGTGCACCTCTACATTTTGAGATAGTCAAAGAACACGCGGAGAGACTAAAACACAGTACTCAAAGTGTCCAAATTCCCGATCGATTTGGTTAAAAATTGGCAGTGACAATGAAAGCAGAGAAAGGAAGTAAAACGACACAACAACCCTACAATTTGGTGAGTTGCTAACTTGCGCTGATGATCCAAGTTAACTCCTTGCATCAATTTGGTCCCATACTAGACTAGTATACAAGCTGCATCTCGTTAATCAAAGCCGCGTTTATTCAAAGTCGCAGCCAACTAGGCCGTCGTCTTTTTCATATGTTAAATTATATGTCACGTCTAATTAATTAAAATTTACGTCATATTTTATTTTAAATGTAAACAAAAAAACTTGAAGAAAAAAATTAACATAATCAAATCTCAGTAATGACAGTTGTGAATTATTTATAATTTTTTTATATACTATAATATCAACATCTTGAACATGAGTCATGGAAATCAAAAGTGAACTTTTAGTTTATGCTACCAAAAGTAGCATCATGACTTAATTTATTGTTTCTTTACAAGAAGAGCATGGCTCCCAAAGGTGTAATATATAGTAAATATGCACATCATCCAACACTTTCTTTTTGACTTCTGTGATCTTATGAATTATTTTTTGGTTGTGACAAGAACACCGTCACATAGTAATTTGAGTTGATTTGTTATACTACGTGATGATGTTAATTATACAATTAAATTTTCAAAGTTTGTCACAAAATGAAGAGCATTTAACGTTGAAGTATGAAAGTTGTGTCAGTCTCTAAAATATCTAGAACTTCTTCAGCCATTAATTGTCAATTGATTTTGGATTGGATGCATACATATACACAAAAGCAGACCAAGACACAGTCTAAGGCATCCAAGGCAGGAAGACCAAGTCATACATAAGATGGAGTCCAAGTACATCAACTGCTATACTCTTTCAATTTCCTGGTTTAGAATGAATCAAAATTAACCTCAAAGACTAACAGAGCAAGACGGTCCGAGTACACGCAGAGAGAGAGAGAGAGAGACCAAACAAACAGTCCAAGTGTCTATATAAGTTCCCTATGGATCTGGTTAAATAATTGACAGTGACAATGAAAGCTGCATGTCGTAAATCAAGCCACGATTTCTCCAAATCGCCAGCTAAGGTCGTCGTCGTTTTTACGTAAAATTATATCACTCCATATAAGTTAAGTCAGTCGCCTTTTTTCAGTCTTTGCACATAAGAGAATTTTTTGCTTCGTCACCACTGGATTTCAAATCCACGGAAACCCAAACCAATCTAGATATCCAAACACAGAGTGCTTGAGAAGCAGAAGCACATAATTCCCACCTACAGAGCATGTATACTTCTACAAGGCAGCCATATTGAAATTTCAGTAAAATGAACAAATCAATATGAAATTTCATAAACAGGTCTGCACTGAAACAACTACTTCACTGTTGTTTTCCTTCTTGCTGCTCGTAAGTTATGGAATCCATTTGTTCTGCTCGCGAAAATCCCATCAGCAATCACAGAGATCACTAATCGGATATCTATTAGCATTTGGGTTTGTATAACGTGGCCTTCTCTTAATCATTTCTCAGTATTTGATTCTAATCGTCATTTTAATCTGGAAGCATCTTGTTTACAATGGTCTTCTCTCTTTGCGAAGAACTTCTTGTAAGAAGGTTTATTACATTAAACCTACTAAAGTGATCTTCTAATCAAATTAGGATTACAAAGACTTATTGTTTATTAGGAACTCAAAACCTATCTCGATTAGGCAAGCCTCAAACAGTGTTCAATAAGGATAATGAAGGCTTAAGGGTTCCTAGTTCTACAAGGATTGAAATGGATTAATCCTATAGCATGAAGGATATCTCTAAGTGTTTCTTGATGGGCAAGACACTTAGAGAGATGCATATAAATAGAAGGCTCCCTCCTAGATCCGAATAACACAACACAGCTAAACAGAAATTCACCCATCAGAGTTATAGCTATAAGGATCGGATTCTCAGGAGAAGAACTTTATTCCTTGCACTGCCAATCTGTTCCAGCATCATCCAGTCCTTACGCCAGCACCATGTCGACTCAGGTTAGTGTTAAACGTGTTATGGCTTTAAAGGAATTAACATGTGGTATCAGAGCTTAAGTTATATCATGTTATACCTAACAAACTCGTGCAGGAAAATTAAGAATAAATAACTGACAGTTTTAAGTTATAAAGTATGAACATGATAACAGTATAAAGTATGAACTTTATCATGTTCTTAAAGTTTTCTACAGATCATTGCTTACAGTTCTTGTGCCGTGATTGAGTAAGCCTTGAGTAAGCCAAAGCGACTCAACCATTGCATGATCACTATATTCAAGGTTTATGATCAGAATTTGCACCATGATGCAAAACATGTTGAAAGGCTTTCTGTCCAAAGATGTCAGCAGTTTGATATGTCTTGCATCATGGTGGATCGACATGGGACATGGATAGATATGGATTAGTGAAAGGTTTTCTTCTGTCTAAAGACGTAGAAGATCTTTTGCTCAGGAAATCCACATCTACTCGTTTTCCAGTGTCAATAAGCATGCTTGAATCATTGTCCAAAGATGTGATTAAGTATGTTTGATTAAAGTTCTGGGGAAATTTATATATAAAGTGCTTATCTTGTTTTAAACATGTACAGTCAATCATAACTCGATTCGAACTCTCACTGGCTCAAATTATAAGAAATGGAGAGAAGATGTGGAAATTGCTCTTGGACTTCTGGATTATGAGATGGTTCTTACTGATGAAGCTCTATCAGTACCTGCGATTGATGCATCTGCTGAGACTAAGACTAAATATGCAAAGTGGATTAAGGCCAACAAAATGGCAATTCTGATCATGAGGAGGTCTATTTCAGAAGAGGTCAGAGGCGTATTATTGAAACTGAGAGTGCTAAGCTATTCATGGAAGCTATTGCAGAAAACTTCCAAGGATCCAAGAAAGCTGAAATTGGTACACTCATGAGCCAGCTGACAGATATGAAATACAATGGAGAAGGCTGCATAAGAACTCATATTCTGAACATGGTTGAGATAGGAAACAAGCTGAAGGCTCTAAAAGTCCATGTGGATGAAACCATGATGGTGCACTTTGCTATTAATTCTCTACCTAGCATTTTTAGACAACTGAAAACTACTTATATTGCTCAGAAGGAGATATGGTCAGTTGCTGATTTGATAGGTATATGTGTGCAGGAAGAACAAAGTATCAGAAAGGACAAAGGAAAAGAACAAGTGTATTTGGTGCAGGATACTAAGTTTAAACCAAAGGAATGGACCAAAAATAAGCAGCAAAGGAAAGATGAGTCTGCAAAGGGCACAGGTCCAGTAGGTTTGAAGTGTTTCTTCTGCAAGAAATTTGGACATTTAAAGAGAGATTGCAGAAGATACAAGCGCTGGTTGGACAAACAAAAGGGAAAAGGTAAGCATGAAAATGTCTCTGTGATTTATGAATCTAATACAGTTGAAGTTTTATCTAATTCATGGTGGTTAGACAGTGGTGCAACAGTTCATGTGACTAACTCTTTGCAGGGATTCAAAACAAAGAGGGTGCCAAACAAGGATGACTTGAAGGTGTTCGTGGGAAATGGAGAAAGAGTTAGAGTAGATTTTGTTGGTTTAGCTAGTCTTGAGTTGGATTCAGGTTTTATTTTGGAATTAGTTGATGTCGTTTATGTTCCTTCTATGACAAGGAATTTGTTATCAGTTAGCAAGCTTGTAAAATCAAACTTACAGTTTGAGTTTGATGAGTCTGGTTTCTCCATTTTCAGAAGTAAAAGTTTTATTGGTAATGGATTATTGATCGATGGAATGTTTCGTTTGAACTGCAAATTACCAAATCAAAGTACAGAGATGATAAATGTGTTAAGTTCAAAACAGCCTTGTAATGCAGAATCTTTCACACTATGGCATAAGAGACTTGGACATGTCTCGAAAGAAAGAATGAATCTCCTATGCAAAGAATCAATTCTCCCACCACTTAATCACCATGAACAAGATAAAACATGCATTGAATGTGCAAAAGGAAAGCTAACAAATCTCAGAAAGAAAGGGGCAATAAGAAGTGAGAAACTACTTGAGATAATACACACAGATATCTGCGGACCTTTTCCAGTTAATACACATGATGGTTTCAGTTATTTTATTACTTTTACAGATGATTTTTCAAGATATGGATATGTGTATCTGATAACAGAAAAATCCAAAGCATTGGAAATGTTTAAAATCTACAAGGCAGAAGTGGAAAACCAGCTGGATTCTAAGATAAAAGTTGTAAGATCAGATAGGGGTGGAGAGTTCTATGGCAAGTTCACAGAAAAAGGAAGAAATCCAGGACCTTTTGCAAACTTCCTACAGCAAGAGGGCATTGTTGCACAATATACAAATCCTGGAACACCACAGCAGAATGGTGTTTCAGAAAGAAGAAATAGAACCTTAATAGAGATGGTGAGAAGCATGATGTGTTGTGCAAAGCTTCCTACTTTTCTATGGGGAGAAGCTTTAAAAACTGCAAACTACCTTGCCAACAAATTCCCACCAAAGCTACAAACAACATACCCTACGAAATCTGGTGTAAAAGAAAGCCTAGCTTGGCTCATCTAAGGACACAGGGATGCAATGCGAAAAGCTGTACAATCCTATCAGAAGAAACTTGATTCCAAAACAGTGAGTGTTTCTTCATAGGATATCCGGATAGGACAAAAGGTTATAGGTTTTATTGTCCTAAAAATAACACTTAGATTTGTGGAAACACAGAGAGCAATTTTTATTGAAGAAGAGGAGGAAGGATTAGATGAAACAGATTTTGTTTTTGATGAAGTTTTGGAAGAAAACCAGCCAGCTCCAGATCAGCCAGGCGGCTCCAGATCAACAGAACTGGAAGAAATGCGATAGATCAGCCAGAACTAGCTCCAGATCAGCGAATCGGCTCGATTTCTACTCAGGAGATCACAGAGACCTAAAGGCCAGCCTTGTCAAATGACTACTTTGTTACCTGCAAGAATCGAGCATGACATCAATACGAGGAAGACCCTGCAACTTTCAAGCAGGCCATGGAAAGTGACAAAAGTTCACAGTGGTCTGCAGCCATGGAATCTGAACTAGAATCAATGAGCAAAAATGGAGTATGGAAACTAGTTAATTTGCCATTAGGATGCAAACCTATAGGATGCAAGTGGGTTTATAAAACCAAAAGGAATGCACAAGGACAAATAGACAGGTACAAAGCCAGATTAGTGGCAAAAGGTTACACACAAGAAGAGGGAGTTGATTACAATGAAACTTTCTCCCCTGTATCAACTAAAGATTCATTTAGAGTCATAATGGCTTTGGTTGCTCATTTTGATCTACATCTTCATCAGATGGACGTTAAGACAGCTTTCCTAAATGGAGAACTGATTGAAGAAATATATATGAAACAGCCGGATGGTTTTGGCTCAAAAGGGGAAGAGAATTTAGTGTGCAAGCTGCAGAAATCAATATATGGTCTAAAACAGGCATCAAGACAATGGTATCTCAAGTTTGATGAAGTTGTTAAGTCCCAAGGCTTCATTGATAATCCATTGGATGAATGCATCTATATGAAATTCAATGGAAGGAATTTCATCCTCATGCTGCTATATGTGGATGACATTCTGCTAGCAAGTAGCAATCAGTCCATGTTACATGACACTAAAAGGATGTTGTCCGATCACTTTGATATGAGTGATTTGGGAGAGGCAAACTATGTTCTTGGAATAGAAATCAGCAGGGACAGAGAAAGGAAAATGATCGGCTTATGTCGAAGGCATATATTGAGAAAGTGCTTAGAAGGTTTAACATGGGAAACTGTACAGGATGTGCTGTTCCCTTCTCAAAAGGGGATAAATTGAGCAGTGAACAATCTCCTAAAACTGAGCAAGAGAGATTGGAGATGAAGGACAAGCCCTATGCATCACTAGTAGGAAGCTTGATGTATGCACAAGTCTGCACTAGACCAGACTTGGCATTCTGCATAAGTGTTCTTGGCAGATTTCAGTCTAATCCAGGTCAAGCACATTGGATTGCAGGCAAGAAAGTATTAAGATATTTGCAGAGAACTAAAGAGTACAAATTGGTCTATAGAAAGGTTGAAAATTTGCAGTGGAAGGATATGCAGACGCAGATTTTGCGGATGCCAAGATACTAAGAAATGCACATCAGAGTTGTTTTTCTTTTTGCAGTCTTTATGCATGGCATGGAAGAGCATGAAACAGCAGTATGTGTCAACCTCCACTATGCAAGCAGAATTCTTAGCAGTTTATGAAGCTACTTCAATGGCAATGTGGCTTAAAAATTTCATGTCTATGCTAAGAATTGTGGATTCAATACAGAAACCGATTGATTATGGAATGACAATACTGCGGCAGTATATTTTGCACAAGGAAATAAGAGATCAAATGGAATGAGGCATTTGCATTTAAAGTTCTTATCTGCGAAGGAAAAGATTCGAGATGGAGAGACTGCTCTAAGTCACATTGTACAGATTTTATGATTGCAGATCCTTTGAATAAAGGTTGCCTAATCATATTTTCACGAGCATGTGGCAAGCATGGGATTGCAATTCAGTTTTGATGCCTAAAGTCGTGGGAGTCAGTGGGAGCTAGAGTTCTTACAGTTATGTTTTAATTCTGATTTTGTTAACTAGTTTTTCTAGACAGTTTTATTTTGCAGATTTAATTGAATTACTTTTATACAATGTTCTGCATTTGCTATTTATGGATGACAAATAGAACAAAGGCCAAACTGTAATCATGTCAACATTATTTTTACAGATTTGAATCTATGAATGAGTCATTAAAGATTGTTGAAACCTTGGTAGTTTAAGGGTGGGCAAAGAACTGTTCAGTTTTGTCACACATACAGTAAAACCAAAACAGTTCTTGTTTTTCAATCCAGTTGGAAGCCTTATGTGTTTTGCAGATTCATGTATGTGATTATAAAAGTCTTGGATGTTATATATCCATGTACTTCGATAGTCCTTTATGAATTTTTCAAAATGACAGTGGCTTGATAAAAGGAACAAGAGAATTTTGAGTTCCACATGGCCATTAAGTAATGAACAATAAGTCTAAATTGATTATTTGATCAAGTGGGAGAATGTAAGAAGGTTTATTACATTAAACCTACTAAAGTGATCTTCTAATCAAATTAGGATTACAAAGACTTATTGTTTATTAGGAACTCAAAACCTATCTCGATTAGGCAAGCCTCAAACAGTGTTCAATAAGGATAATGAAGGCTTAAGGGTTCCTAGTTCTACAAGGATTGAAATGGATTAATCCTATAGCATGAAGGATATCTCTAAGTGTTTCTTGATGGGCAAGACACTTAGAGAGATGCATATAAATAGAAGGCTCCCTCCTAGATCCGAATAACACAACACAGCTAAACAGAAATTCACCCATCAGTTATAGCTATAAGGATCGGATTCTCGGGAGAAGAACTTCTATTCCTTGCACTCGCCAATCTGTTCCAAAGCATCATCCAGTCCTTGCGCCCGGCACCATGTCGACTTCAGGTTAGTGTTAAACGTGTTATGGCTTTAAAGGAATTAACACTTCTCACTGCCTTCCCTCAACCTACCCAGACGTTCTCCCACTCCCTTGTCTCTTTGATGAAATTATGATCTTATTTCCACACTCAACCCCTCTGCAATTTAATTAGAATGTAAAAAGGTAAACCGGCACGTGCCATATAAAAGCTACAATTTATTTATGTTCTATGTCTTTAGGCTCGAAGGAAAACGAAAGGACCCATAAAAAAAGCTTCATGCACACTCCTAATAAAAAGTTTGTTGACTTTCCTTCTATTTCCTGTTTGAATTTTTTTGGTAGATTGTTTGAGTCTGGTTTGCAGATGAGGAGGAAGAGCAGAATGCAGAGGTCAGTTTGGTTTATGGAACGGATTTGAGGGGAAATTACTTCCCATGTTATTTCCCAAAGAATGGAAAATGGAAGATTCATTTCCTACATTTGATAATACAAGGAAAGTAACTAAGAAATATCACTTTATTTTATTTCCCGTGTTCGTTTTGTATAGGAATGGAAAACAAAGTTTGTATAATATCCAATTATACCCATATTAAATCAAATTAAAAAAAAATGCATTTGATGATATATTTTAATTCTAAATTGTTAATGGGAACAAAATGATCATGAAAAATGTGTATTTAATATTGGTTCATTTTCCCAAACTTTCTCATGAGGAAGGAAAACAAAACTCAAGTTGAAAGAAGGACTTCACTTTCCTCCATACTTTCTCATGTATCAGGCAATTATTTCTCATGCTTGGAGTTACTAAACATGGGAAGGCAATTGATTTCTCATCCCCAAGTCTCTTTTCTCATGAACCAAAGGAGCAAGAGAGATATGCTTTAGGAAGGAAATAATTTTACCAAAAAGCCTCAAGGAGAAATACACGAATTGTTTATTTTTATTTATTTAAGTAATTGTGTTATTTAAGGAAATAATCTCTCTGTTGCAATTTCATTTCATTTGTTTATGATATAATAGGAGAGAAATTGTGTTAATGCCTTATAGGGAGATGTGAAATTATAAATGAAGAGAGAGAAAACAAAGTTGAGGGATTAATTTCAGTATATAATTATTTAAAAAGGAAATAATTTGTTTGTTAAATCTAAAGCCATTGATTGCAGCCTAATTTAATAGTAGAAAACTTGTGTCAAATTTGTAGTGTCAACGATCCCCCCTTCCCCTCTTCTCTCTCTCTCTATATATATATATAGTTTTCATTGAGGACACCTTGTAAGGTCCATTCCGGATTATATTTCACTAATCCAAATGTCTATTTTGTAGATACTCATTTAATGATCATTTCTACAAAAAAATCACTTGAATGCGATATCATTTGATTATTCAATTGAGTTATTAAAATTTTAGTACTTTCTTGAAGCACCGTGTTCATTGATTTTGTAAGACACAATTGGATGTCGAAATGGTTTCCGATTTGTCTAATTTTTTGTAAGGATGATCTATGAATGAAAGACCTAAAAAATAGATAGTTTGGATCATTAGAAAAAAAAAATTGTAGGGTATCCTAAAGGCGTCCTCATAGAGGAGGACTATATATATATATGGGGATCCCGAGCCACTCTATTTAGGCTTCGTACATTTATCCGCATTTCGATAAATATAAGCCATTCAAACAACCTAACCATTTAACACACGACACGTCATCAAACTTTTAAATCAATTTTTCTTTTGTCAAAAAATTTCCGAACCTCATGTAACTCTAACTTTAACGGCGTTAAGGTTTACTGGAGATCTTGGACGAAGAAGCAATAGATAATATTGTTGAAAGTTGGTTTTCAGTTGTCGGTGATAGGATCACATTGGAAGAGGAGCACATGTTATTCAACGGCCCAGTTACATGCCTCTGGTTTGGATTTAGTTTCAGCCATATTTGTATGTATGGAAGTACGTTTTCTGTCCACAAACAAATCGATTGTTTGGGAACATGAAACTGATTTCTATCAAATCTTATTTGTCCCAATTTGATTAAAAATAATCAAACCAAGCACAAGAGCATTGACATTAATTATATTGCTATATGGTTTGCCAAACTTGATTTAACCACACAGAACTTCCCAACCAGGAAGAGAGCATGCTCCAATTACCAGGAAGAAAGAAGTTGAAAGCTTCAGCAGAGGATTCACAGTTCTGTAGCCGCGACGGCGGCAGCATGTTGACATAGGATCCGAAGGTACACTACCAGTTGACATAGCATCCGAATTACTGCCATTATCACCCAACTCCTACTTCCCCTCACTTCCAGACCCCAAACTCCAATCGCTGACAGCGCCCGGTCTTAACAAATTACTCGAACCCATAGACGATATTTTCTCGCCCCTAAAACACAAAAAAGCTCTCATGCGGCAACAGCCCGATCTCGTCTTTATCCTATTCAATCCGAGAGAGGACGACCGAATGGGAGAAGAGTAAAACAATAAAGTAATTGCAATTTAACACAATTAACAGCTTAAGTTCCAACCTGAAGAAACAGAGTCAAGTAAAGGAAGTTCTATCTTTGAAAAGCTTTCTTTTGCATATCGCTCTTTGAGGTTTTAGATCTGTAACATCCCCATTTGAGAAAGAAAGTTATCATCATTGTTAAAATTAGGCTCCATCAGCTTTGTTAAGCAACGCAATTCCTTACAGGCATCTAATTCCTCAAATATAGTCCGAGGGGGATTGGTTACTACTTGCATGCTAAACTTATGTATATTAAACCCACAAATCTACGCATTACATGGAGTAGTAGATAGATGGGTGTTGAAATTTATGAAGTACGAGATGAAGAAGCAGAAGGAAAATAAATAAATAAAATAAAATAAAAAAGGCAGTACGCTCGTGAGAGCGAACAAAAATAACACGCTAAGTTAAAACTAACCCTTAACGACGTTAAGGTTAGTGTTAACATCAGTTTTGAAAATAAAATTAAATAAACAAATTTAACTCAAAAGTTTGATGACATGTCGTGTGTTAAGTAGTTAGAGTGTTTGAGTAGCTTAGATTTACCGAAATGCCGGTAAATGCACAGATCTAAATACAGAGGCTCGGGATCCATGTATACAGATTACCTCTCTAATAGTGGATGCCACCTCTATTAGAGAGATGATACACGTAAATATTTTACGGTTAGCATTTTTTGGCAAGATAATAATACATTCATCACACAGACATTTCACAATGGTTGCTAACTTGGGTTTCAGTTCGGGTTAGCCGAAAGAAAAGAAAAGAAGGAATTCTTGAGTAAATTTGTAGCGTAAAAATTTCAGCATTCACTTCAGCTTCAGCTGGTGAAGGATATTTCATAAAGTCCTTAACTGGAATCTCCTAACAAAAACCACATGAAATGATTCTTGTATCATATATCTTCACATAATGGTAAGAATTACCCATAGGAGCACATAGTTATTTATTTATTTTTTTAATTTTTTAATTTTTAAATGTACTTTTTTTTTTTACTGCCTTTCCAAATGGTTCATATTACTTCAAGATTATTGCAGTAATTGTAGAGAGAAGTTGTCAAATGGTTGTCAAATTTATGGAGAGAAGTTTTCTTATATTTGGGAATCCAATAAATTTTCGTTTCCATTATGAATATAAAAGCAATTGTGCACATGGAAGTAGACAAATAGAATCTCTAGCATAATCAAAATGCGAATAAAAGAGCAAGAAAGCAGAACCAAGCAAAGGATAGAATAAAAACAAGATAAACAATAGCAACCTGAAGAAAAAGCACAAACAAAGTTCATTTCAGAAGATAAGAATAAAGTGATGATTAGAAAGAACACCGAATAATTTTATTTGAGTGATCTTACTACCCAAGAATTTCTCTCGGATGAGAAAGAACTGTGGAACACAACTTGCATTCATTCGAGTTTCTTTTCTTTCTGGCAAAGAAAAGAAAGATATACGAAAATGACAAAGTGGTTTTGGCCAACTATTTATCGTTTGGTTTAGTTTATTGGCCACATTCCATACATATAGACGAAAAGAGTTGAGAGAAGATTTCATCGATCAATCTGCAAACTAAATCTGAAGGTTTAGTTGTTGTTTTCGTTTTAACGAAAGAGAAAGTAAGCAGTAGAGAGAATGGCTGAGGCAGTTGTTTCCTTTGTGCTCGAAAGTGTCAGAGACTTCACCACTCAGGAAGCCAAGTTCTTGTCTGGAGTCGGCCATCAAGTTGAGGTTGCACAAAATGAGCTGCAATTGATGCAAGGCTTCCTCAAAGATGCAGATGCAAGACAAGGACAAGATGAAACAGTCCGTATTTGGGTTGCCAAGATTAGAGACGCTGCTTATGATTTGGAGGATGTCATCCAAACTTATGGCTTGAAAGTGGTTTCCAAGAAGAAAAGAGGCCTCAAGAATGTTCTCAAAAGATTTGCCTGCATCTTCAAGGAAGGGGTTCATCTTCACCAGATTGGGGCAGAAATTGAGAATATCACTACCAAAATTTCGGCGTTGAGATCGAGCTTGCAGAGTTATAACATAAAGGAAATAAGGGACAGTAGTGACGGTGAATCTTCCTCGCAATTGCATCAGAGGTTAAGGCAAAGTTATCCTCATGCTGTTGAACGTGATGTTGTTGGGTTAGAGTCCAACGTTGAAGAATTGGTTATGCATTTAGTGAAAGATGAAAATCGTCATCGAGTTGTATCTATTTGGGGTATGGGCGGTTTAGGAAAGACCACCCTTGCAAGAAAGGTTTATCATGACAAAAAAGTAAGGCAGCATTTTCATAGTTTTGCTTGGTTCTGTGTATCTCAATGGTATCAAGTAAGAAATGTTTGGGAGGTAATTTTAATTGAACTCATTTCCGCTACCAAGGAACAAAGACAAGAAGTTAAGGGCATGAGAGATGATGAAATAGCAACGAAGCTTTTCCGTGTTTTACAAGAAATGAAATGTTTGGTGATCCTTGATGACATATGGAGAATCGAGACATGGAATCTTTTGGAGGCTGCATTTCCAAATGTGAAAACAGAGAGCACAATATTGCTTACTACACGCAATCAAAAAGTAGCCACCCTCCCAAATAGAAATGCTTATCTCCACAAACTCCAGCCACTCAATGAGAACGAGAGTTGGAACCTACTTGAGAAGAGAGCAATATCTGAAAGGGCTGATATCGGTATTTTCTCACCCTTACTCTTTTCTTTTCCAGATTCTTAGTTATATAGCAAGACACAACTTACGTAGTGTTTTTTTTCTTTTTTTCATTCATTGTTGGGATTACACTTTACAATTTTTTTAATATTGTCAAACATGTAGCAATTTTTGACAAAAAGAAAAAGAAAAAAGAACAAGTAGTAATTGCAATTTTATAAACTGCCTTACTTGGTCACATATTTGTTAGGTAGCAGATAATTTATCTTATGCAATTGTAAATAATAATCAGGACAATGCTAGACAATTCAAAATTTTCTCCCAATACCTTCTCTTCAATCCAAACATATCCCAAACTTATTTGTGTTGGTCCAGATTTAATCTTTGAATGTTCTCCATTTGGCATGTGTTATAAAATCCAAACTTATAATAAGACAAAGGATATTAGTAAATTTTGGGATTTCACAATATAAATGTCTTAATTGGCATCCTTTGCTATTTCATCATCTCTTACTTTCTTGTTTTTGTTCCTTGGCATTCTCATACTACAAGAATGTATTTGATTTTTTTTTTCTCTTTCTTATTTTTAGATTTGGGAATGGACACAAAAAAGAGAGAATTAGGAACGAATATGCTTCAACATTGTAAAGGTTTGCCATTAGCCATTATTGTGCTTGCCGGAGTTCTAGCAAGAAAAAACACTGTTAGAGAGTGGGAGATAGTGCATGAGAATGTTCATGAATACATAAGGAGAGGGATAGGTCATGAAGAAGAATATGAAGGTGCATCATGGGTTTTGGCATTGAGTTATGATGACCTACCGTATTACTTAAAACCATGTTTTTTATATTTAAGTCATTATCCTGAAGACTCTGAGTTTTTGGTGAGCGAATTGACTAAGTTATGGGTGGCAGAAGGTCTTATCTCCTTGAGACAAAGACATGGTTCAGAGAAAACAATGGAGGATATAGCACGTGATTGCTTAAGCGAGTTGGTGGAAAGGTGTTTGGTTCAAGTGGGAACAAGTGGTTCAACTGGGACAATTAAATGTTGTCGAATCCATGATCTTGTACGAGATATGTGTTTGTTAAAGGCAAAAGATGAAAGCTTTCTCCAGATTAACAATTTGTTGCAAGAAAATACTTCTTCTGTGGCACCCGAGGTAGAACAATTGGGGAAAATTCGAAGACTTGCAATTTACGTGGATGAGAAGGCAGATAGGTTGGTTTCTTCAAGAGATGAAACAAATGGGCACGTAAGGTCTCTATTATACTTTTTTCCACAAAGATGGATGCCAAGAAATATAGAAGGATTACTATCTCATTTGAAGGATTTCAAAGTGCTTAGAGTTTTGAAGGTTGAATGTCTTAATCAAGTCAAAGTTGAGTTTCCAAGTGAAATTGGAAATATGGTACACTTAAGGTTTCTAGGTGTGAAACGGAGCGTTATAAAAAAGTTTCCGCCATCCCTAGGTAATTTAGTATGCTTGCAAACTCTTGATTTTCGTGTTTCCAATTACACCATAGTCATCCCAAATGTGATAATGAAGATGAAACAATTAAGACATTTATATTTACCTTGGAAGTACAGAGCAAAAGGTAAGCTGGAGCTGTCTACTCTTGGCCATCTACAGACCTTAGATGGGCTTTCAAGCAAGTATTGTGATTTGAAAGATGTTGGTAGATTAACCAATCTTAGAAAATTGAGAATAATACTGTCAAGCTCTTTGCAAAATCTGGAGGAAATCTTAAAATCTACAGGTAGCACGCTTAACCGTATCCGGTCTCTAATTGTGATAAATGACACGAATAGCGGTGAAGAGGCTATGCAAATAATATCAAGTTGTCGGGGTATATACAAATTGAGGTTGTATGGGCCAATCGCAGAATTACCGAAAGAGCTCCACAACTATCCAAACCTCACCAAGTTACAATTGTGCAATTGTGGTCTCAAGGAGGACCAAATGGGAATACTAGAGAAGCTGCCAAACCTAACAACTTTGTTCCTTGGATATAACACGTTCCATGAGAATACAAAGATACTGGTTTTCTCCAAAGAGGGCTTTCCTTCTCTTCAATATCTTTTCGTTAATGGTATGTTCGAAATAACAGAGTGGAGAGTAGAGGAAGGAGCAATGCCTAGTCTCTGTCGATTGGAAATTGGATATTGCAGTGGATTGACGACACTTCCAGATGGGCTGAGATATCTTACTAATCTCAGGGAATTAACCATAAGAAGGATGCATAGAGAACTCCACCGTCGGATTGAGGAAGATGGAGAGGATTTCTATAAAATTCAACATGTACCTTCCCTTGTAATTGGAGAACCGATGCAATGATGGCAAGGTAATTTCTTTTCTTTAATTTTTTAATTTTAAAGCGAAATGGGTGGTTTGGTATGGGGGTGATTCAAACCAAGTCTAGTATATTTCTACATCAAAAGAAGTATGCTAGCACCTTGTTGAACAAATTTGGCTTGACTGAATGCAAATTTGTAACCACACCTCTTGTTGTCACTGAGAAACTAGCTAAGGATGATGGGAGTGGAGCTGCAAATGAAGAACACTACAGAAGCATTGTTGGTAGTTTGCTGTACTTAACTGCTACAAGACCCGACATCATGTATGCTTCAAGTCTGCTAGCCAGATTCATGCACTGTCCTACAAATAGGCATTATGGAACAGCTAAACGTGTTTTGAGATATGTCAAGGGAACTCTAGACTACGACTTAGAGTATGTGAAAGGCAGGAAATTAGTTACGATTAGCTCTTGTGACAGTGATTGGGGAGGATCAGTTGGTGATAGCAAAAGCACATCGTACGCTTTTCCTTTGGGAGTGGAGTGTTTTCTTAGGCTTGATCAAATGTAATGTAGCATTGTCCACTGCAGCCGAGTACATCAGTGCAGTGAAGCAACTACACAAAGCTATTTGGTTGCGCTTTTGTGCTAGAGGACTTTGGAGAGCTACAAACTGAAGCTACTTCATTGCATTGTGACAATATCTCAGAATTGCAATCACTAAAAACCTGTGTTCCACTGTAAGACTAAGCACATTGATAGAAGATACCATTTTATCAAGGATGCTTTGCAAGAAGGAGTCATTGATCTGGAATACTGTCCTACCAATGAACAACTAGCTGACATTTTCACCAAACCATTGGCCAAAGATCGGTTCAATTATCTCAGAGGCATGCTTGGAGTGAAATCAGCTCAAGACTTAAAGGGGAGTGTTGAATTATAAGTGCTCAAGCTGATTTCATAAATTAGATACGTTTAGTTTTCTTATTGTTTGTTTTATTGGTAATCCAAGTGTAATAGTTTGATTGGATAGTTTGTGAATGGCTGAGATTGCATTGTGATGTAATGCATCCAACTGTCATTGTGCCTAACGGATATATCCTCACACCAAGTGTGTGTGTTTGTACTGTACAGATTTCTTACTGAAAGAGAAATGAGAATGTTCTCTCTGCTACACGATAGCAGAGGAGTTTTGGATTTAAGCTTTTCTTCTCTACTTTCTTGCAAGAAGACGAAAGCAGAAATAAAATTAAGTTCGAAAAAAATAAAAAGTATATTCTATTTTAGAACAAGGTGTCACCTACTACAGCTTGCATTACATTATATTTTAGAACAAGGTGTCACCTGCTACAGCTTGCATTACATTATGTTTTAGAACAAGATGGTCAGAAAACGACAAAGTTGATGAGTTCTTGTTGGGTTCAAATTGAACCAATTTGACCAATTGGCTGCAAATTAGATCAATCTGCAAATTAGATCTGGAGGTTTAGTTGTTTTCGTTTTGGCGAAGAGAGAGTAAGTAGTAGAGAGAATGGCTGAGGCAGCTTGTCTCCTTTGTGCTCGAAAGTGTCGAGACTTCACCATTCAGGAAGCCAAGTTCTTTTCGAGTCACCAACAAGTTGAGGTCGTATAAACCGAGCTACATTTGATGGGGCTTCCTCAAAGATGCAGATGCAAGACAAGGACAAGATGAAACAGTCCGTATTTGGGTTGCCAAGATTAGAGATGCTGCTTATGATTTGGAGGATGTCATCCAAACTTATGGCTTGAAAGTGGATTCCAAGAAGAAAAGAGGTGTGAAGAATGTTTTGAGAAGATTTGCCTGCATCTTCAAGGAAGGGGTTGATGTTCACAGGATTGGGAAAGAAATTGAGAATATCACCATCAGAATTTCTGAGTTGAGGTCGAATTTGCAGAAGTATAACATAAAGGAACTAACAACGGACAGAGACGGTAGTGGTGGTGAATCTTCCTTGCAATTGCAAGAGAGGCTAAGGAGAACTCGTTCTCATGTTGTTGAATGTGATGTTGTTGGGTTAGAGTCCAACGTTGAAGAATTGGTTATGCATTTAGTAAAAGATGAAAATCGTCATCGAGTTGTATCCATTTGGGGTATGGGCGGTTTAGGGAAGACCACCCTTGCAAGACAGCTTTATCATGACAAAAAAGTAAGGCAACATTTTCATAGTTTTGCTTGGGTCTGTGTATCTCAACGTTTTCAAGTAAGAAATGTTTGGGAAGGAATTTTAATTGAACTCATTTCTGCTACCAAGGAACAAAAACAAGAAATTAAGGACATGACAGATGATGAAATAGCAAAGAAGCTTTTCCTTGTTCTGCAAGAAATGAGATGTTTGGTGATACTTGATGACATATGGAGAATCGAGACATGGAATCTTTTGAAGGATGCATTTCCAAATGTGAAAACAGAGAGCACAATATTGCTTACAACACGCAATCAAGCAGTAGCTTTGCCCCCGAATAGAAATGCTTTTCTCCACGAACTCCAGGCACTAAATGAGAAAAAGAGCTGGGAACTATTTGAGAAGATAGCAATATCTGGAAGGGCTGATATCGGTAATTCTCACCCTTACTCTTTTCTTTTCCAGGTTCTTGGTTATATCGCAAGCCAAATAGAAACCATTACATTGCATATGACACAACTTATGTAGTGTTTTTTTCTTCTTCTATTTTTCATTCATTGTTGGGATTACCCTTTACAATTTTTTAATATTGTCAAACCGCCTTACTTGGTCACACATTTGTTAGGTAGCAGATGATTTATCTTATGCAATTGCAAAAATTTATTGTCCAGATTTAATCTTGAATGTTTTCCATTTCGCATGTGTTATAAAATCCAAACCTATAATATAAGACAAAGGATATTAGTAAATTTTGGAATTTCACAATTTTAATTTTTAATCATTCGAGCAAAGGGATACGCACCACAATTGCTCATACTACAGGAATGTATTTGATTTTTATTTCTTTCTTATTTTTCAGATTTGGGAATTTTCACAAAGAAGAGAGAATTAGGAATGAAGATGCTTCGACATTGTGCAGGATTGCCATTAGCCATTATTGTGCTTGCCGGAGTTCTAGCAAGAAAAAACACTGTTAGAGAGTGGGAGAGAGTGCATGAGAATGTTCATGAATACATAAGGAGAGGGATAGGTCATGAAGAAGAATATGAAGGTGCATCATGGGTTTTGGCATTGAGTTATGATGACCTACCGTATTACTTAAAACCATGTTTTTTATATTTAGGTCATTATCCTGAAGACTCTGAGTTTTTGGTGAGCGAATTGACTAAGTTATGGGTGGCAGAAGGTCTTATCTCCATAAGACAACAAAGACATGGTTCGAGGGAAACAATGGAGGATATAGCACATAATTGCTTAAGTGAGTTGGTGGAAAGGTGTTTGGTTCAAGTGGGAACAAGTGGTTCAACTGGAACAATTAAAGGTTGTCGAATCCATGATCTTGTACGAGACATGTGTTTGTTAAAGGCAAAAGAGGAAAGCTTTCTCCAAATTAACAATTCTTTGCAAGAAAGTAATTCTACTGTGGCAGTCGAGGCAGCACAATTGGGGAAAATTCGAAGACTTGCAATTTACTTGGATGAGAAGGCAGATAGGTTGGTTTCTTCAAGAGATGAAACAAATGGGCACGTAAGGTCTCTATTATACTTTTTTCCACAAAGATGGATGCCAAGAAATATAGAAGGATTACTATCTCATTTGAAGGATTTCAAAGTGCTTAGAGTTTTGAAGGTTGAATGTCTTAATCAAGTCGAAGTTGAGTTGCCAAGTGAAATTGGAAATATGGTACACTTAAGGTTTCTAAGTGTGAAGTGGAGTGATATAAAAAAGTTTCCGCCATCACTAGGTAATTTAGTATGCTTGCAAACTCTTGATTTTCGTGTTTCAAATTATGTCGCCGTGGTCATCCCAAATGTGATAATGAAGATGAAACAATTAAGACATTTAAATTTACCCAGGAATTACAGAGCAAAGGGTAAGCTGGAGCTGTCTACTCTTGGCCATCTACAAACCTTATATAACCTTTCAAGTGAGTATTGTGATTTGAAAGATGTTGGCAGATTAACCAATCTTAGAAAACTGGTGATAATAGTGTCAAGCTCTTTGCAAAATATGGAGGAAATCTTAAAATCTACCGGCAACACGCTTAACCGTATCCGGTCTCTACTTGTGTTTGTGGACAACAATAGCTGTGAAGAGCAAGCTATGCAAATAGTATCAAGCTGTCGGGGTATATACAAATTGAAGTTGCAAGGCCCAACCGCAGAATTACCGAAAGAGCTCCACAACTATCCAAACCTCACCAAGTTAGAGTTGGCTAGGTGTGGTCTCAAGGAGGACCAAATGGGAATACTAGAGAAGCTGCCAAACCTAACAACTCTGAACCTTAAGAGTCAAGCTTTCAAGGAGAATACAAAGATACTGGTTTTCTCCAAAGAGGGCTTTCCTTCTCTTCAATATCTTTTCGTTAATGGTATGTTCGGAATAACAGAGTGGAGAGTAGAGGAAGGAGCCATGCCTCGTCTCTGTCGATTGAACATCACGTATTGCTCGGGATTGACTACACTTCCAGATGGGCTGAGATATCTTACTAATCTCAGGGAATTAACCATAAGAGGGATGCGTAGAGAACTCCACCGTCGGATTGAGGAAGATGGAGAGGATTTCTATAAAATTCAACATGTACCTTCCCTTGTAATTGAAGAACCATCACTGATGCAATGATGGCAAGGTAATTTCTTTCTTTTAATTGTTTAATTTTAAAGCGAAATGGGTGCATTTTAAAGTGAAATGGGTGGTTGGTTTGTGTCTATTGGTTATAAAATGAAGCATCGAGAGAATATTAAAGTAGAAAAGCCAACAGAATATGGGCTCCCTTGTTTTCTTTGTCCATTTTTATTGCTTTTTGCTTCTGCTTGTCACTTGTGAGTTGTGAGTGAGAAGCTTAAAATTCCTTACTTTGAGGCCAAATATCTTATAATAATATTTGATTTGTTTTCTTTGTCCATTTTGATTGCTTTTTTGATTGTGCTTGTGAGTTGTGAGTGAGAAACTTTAATGTAAAAGCCAACAGGTTATTTTATTACTTATAAAATGAAGCACCGACACTGACACTGAGAGCACAATATGATAATTGTATCGCATTCCAAAATCTTATAATAATATTTCAAGGCCAACAGGTTAAAATACATCACCGTTAGATTTAGCTGTTCCTTTTGAAGTCAATCAATTAAGAGTTGAATATTTATGCGCATTTCAGAATCTTTCCATTGCTACGCGAACAACAATTAGAAAGCTCCAGTCTATATTACTCTCTTTTTTGACATACTGGATAAACTATTACGTACAAGAGTACCAGATTGAAATGAGTGTTTCTTATTTTCAAATTACTACTATATATATTCATTTTGGAATGCACGTTTTGACAAGTAAACTGCTGAATTTGTGCATGTTAAAATACATTACCGTTAGATTTAGATGTTCCTTTTGAAGTCAACCAAATAAGAGTTGAATGTTTATGTGCATTTCAGAATCTTTGAAATGGAGAATCTTTCCATTGCTACGCGAACAACAATTAGAAAGCTCTACTCCATAAGCAATATGATTTTTTTTTTCTAGTTGATCATGTTAACAAGAAGTTATCCCTTCTTGTTTTAGTAAAAACATAAAACACAAAGCTTAAATATATGTACTTTCTTTTTTGGCATACTAGATAAACTGTCACGTACAAGAATATATTAGATTGAAACGAGTGTTTTTCTTTAAAAAATGTAGAACGATATTACTACAATGTTCATATTGGAATGCAATTTTCACAACTAAACTGCTAAATTTGTGTTATGGTAGCTAGCTGCAGGTAGGAACTGATATTGAGAAAGTATGTCGAAGCTCTGCAGCAGAGGGAGCATGTGGGAAGCTAAACTTACAGAAAGAAGAAAGAAATGCTCTGTGAAAATCAAGAGGATCAAAGATGCGGTCAAGTAGTTTAAAGTTCGTTACAAGTTTTTGGGTCTAGTGATTGTCCAAAAGTACATTTATATTACACAACTGAAATTATTGTATTAATTAAAATTTCCTTGATGAAACCTTGTATTTGTATTCCTCTTTCGTGTCTGTTTTAATCATGAATAGTTGAGCCCGTGAGCACATGCCTTTGTTTATTTCACGGTTAGCATTCCCAACTTGGTCCCATATGCCATATGGTATGATTTTACAAAATCCTTGCCAGCTTATGGTGGGAGAATTTTAAAAAAAAAATGATAGGTAGATTCGTTCGACATTTAATTCCTGCACAAGAGATTTTAGAGATCTTTTTCTTTCTATTCAGAAACAATTGTCATCCGTGAAATTTGAGGTTCGAGGACTCCAACAAAGTAAAAATTGCGTGTCACTAAGTCAAATTGTTATTAGCAAGGATGTTAGAGATTAAAAAAGTTGTACAAAATGATGTGACAATTTATGTGGATGGTGATATGTATCATGTCATTTTCTCCTGTTCTCTAACAAAAGAAGAGACTCTTGGTTTAATGGAAAAGGAAGTAGGAGGCTAGAACTCACCGGAGTCTCATGTTGGGGTCATTTTTATACATGATTTATCATGTCATTCACCCAATGTTTTGAGTTAGTTCTTGATATTTTATAGCATTTTGCTTTCATTTTCGCGTTTTTATAGATTTTATCTTGGTTTGAATAAATTATATATATACTAAAGCGCAATCCAACTAAACACTGTTCCTAAGCACAGTGAAATGACGGAAATGCCCCTCATTTAACTATTGAAATACGTTCTATTTTCTCTTCAGCACAGTAAATTTTCGAAAATGCCCTCCACTATACCTTTTCTGCTCTTCCCTTTTGCCCCTTCTCCTTCAATAAATTGTTCCCAAACGTATCGTTCGCTCGAGAGAGAGAGTTCATTGTTGATTTCGAACTAGCTGGTTGGGGGGCAGCGATGGAAGATTTTCGTTCCCTCTTGGAGATGCTTTGGCGGCCGTTGATTTTCGTTTGGGGAGTCGAGATGCGAATCCAGCGGCCCTTTCGGTTTATGAAATTGTGTCTGTTCGTTGTGATATTTTCCATTGTTTCTGCAACCTTCATCTCAGGCACCTTTCTACGAGTTCTTGCGTCCTTTGTCTTCGGGTATGTATCTCCTCATCTTTTTAGCCTATTTTTTGGTCTTGATTTTATCAATTAACAGACATATGTTGAGAATGGAATTTTTTGAGTTTAGCACAGTATTGAAATTCTTTGGTTTCTCTTTTGATCTTCCTTTTTAATAGTTTTGTTGATTGATATAGTGATGGTTTTGCTGGCAATTCTTTTATATATCTTGCTTGATGAAATACCATAGTTGATATGAAATGTTCAAACCAAACCTTCGTTTTAAGCTTTTAATACCTTTTGATTATTAGCCACCTTTAGAAAAGGGGCTTTTGCGTCTGTTGCTTTGATTTCACAATCTCTCTGCAGCCAGTTCTGGCTACACTATGAGGGTCTCATATTTCACTCATTGAATGCGTTGCTAATGATTTGTTCTTAGGGAAAACATTGACTACAGTTGGTTCAATTATTACTGCCATTGCTTCTGGTATATTGTAATATAAGTGAGGATGACAAGTTATAGTCAATTATTCGGTTAAGGATGCAGAATTTTGATGGCTAGAAGTATTCTTTTCAATCTATTTAATGATCATCTAAAAATTGGGGACTTGCCTTTTCAAATACCGATTGAATATTCGAGTGGGAAAAGTTAAGATGCAACAGCCTCTTTCAAAGTGCTGATGTGCCAGCCATGTGTTTATTCATACGGCTGTGTTTGCAATTTTTGTTAGCTTGGCATTTCCCTTTTTTCTAATCATGCCTGTCAATTGATTGTTCTGATACGAAGATTAAGGGTGCAGTAAATTTTTTATTTTTATACCACTGAAGTTGGGATTTTTGAAGAAAAAGAACTATATCTTTGTTTTGCAGTTTCAACCATTTTGGATTTCTAACTGTCTTTATGAAGATGTTGATTCTTTCTTATATTCATGTCACAAATCAGTGGCATGTTCCTCGAGTTTTTTTCCATTATTATTTTACGTGCTTATTCTCCTTGAATATTTAAGCTCAAAATAGTTGAACTGCCATATGAAATTTTATTAATTTAGTTGTGTGTCTTCTGGATATTGTTAGCAAAGCAAAACAAATTAATAAATTTCCTTTTCTCTCCATCTCAGTTTTCGCTTACCTAAATTGCATTTGTTTTTATGGCATCCGCATATTGTTTCACTTTAGTTTATGATTTTGAAAAGCATGAACATGATGAACATGACTTGCAAGAAACCCTGCACTTCCTTTTTTTTCTTTCTTAGGTAACGCTCTGATTTCAGTTCTGTGTTTCATGAATGTCTAATCATGTTTTCCTTTGTACTTGGATTTCACTGTGCATTTCATATTGGTTTTTGGTTGTATGGATTCAATTTAAGTTTCATGCTTTGTGATTTGTAATGTTAGAATTCTTTTGCAGTTACACTTGTTAGAATCCTGAAATTTAAGTTTTTGCTTAAAGTTGGTTGGTTGGTTGTATTTTGAGGCTATGTAATTATGTGGTTGAAGTAATCAAGAAACTGATAGATAAGGAAAACAGGGACAAAAGAATCAACATATCACCTGTTGGGTTTTTTAAAGAATGATTGGTTGGTCCATTTGTTTTCTCACCTCAAAAATGGCCGGGACCGCATACTAAATCGTATACTTCATAAGCAAGCCAAAGTAAATAATATCCAGCTTCCTATGCTTATTTTTCTATTTTGAACCCCACATAAAACAGAGCCACTAATTAATCAAGGGAACTCAGAATACTCCCTTCGATTGATATAGTGATAGTTTGTTAATTTTTAATTTTTACAATTATTGTTTTGTTGTGTTTGATTTATGTTCAAAAGAATTGCCTCCAGTAGAATCAATAATGTAGCAATGAGATGCTATGTTGAGTGCTATGTTGATATATAATCCCTGAATTGATATATAATCAACTTATATACATTAGAAATTGACATATAATCCCTGAGATGCTATGTTGAGTGCTATGTTGAGTGATTTTGTTTTGTTGCCAACTCAGGAATTGATATATAATCAACTTATATGCATTGGGAATAAGATGCTATGTTGAGTGCACGAAATTGGATAAATATTATGTTACATTTAGCTTAGAAAATTCATTATCTTGCCACCCAAAAAGTTCTGTAAGTGGAGCATAAAATGCTTCCTCTGCCTTTTTTTTTTTTTTGGCCCTTTTGAATGTTTTTCCCCTGAGGTTCTCAGTAAACATTTCACTTGATTTCTTGACTTGGTGGGCTTGATTGATTATCAGTTTTGAGTCGAATGTGCTAACTGTGTATATCGGTTTAACTAGGCTTGACATTAGTATTTATATATTGATTTGATAATTTTATGTTAGAGATATTAGAGTTGTTTGTTTGTTTATAATCTTCTTAGCTGACTCCTCTGCCATCAACCAAGCTTGAGTGCTTATTTGAGAAGAACAGTCATGTCAAGAAAATCCTTATTTACGAAAGAACTTATCAATATGGAGTATTTACGAAAGAACTTATCAATATGAATGATTTGAGTGTAACTGAGCATTTGTTTTCAATCAATCAAAAATATGAAAACTACTTTTGTGCCTAATGCCTTTTTTCCAAATTTGCTTTGCGATGGTCACACATTTAAACTGATGTTTTGGCTTTAGATGCATTTGATGTTTTCGCTTTAGATAGATATATGAAGAAGCGCTTCTTCTTTTTTCAGTTTTCTCATCCTTTTTCTCCTTTTTCTTTCTTAACCATGTCTTCTTTTGATGTTTTGTAGGTGGTATTTTGCTGGTTCAAATCAAGTTGTTAGGGTCTTGCTTTTGGTTCTGTTAAGCAAGAGGTGAGTTTCTTGGTTATAATAAATTAGCAGAAATTAATTGTTTTCCGTTTTGTCTTAGCCAATGGCATCAATTCTCCATTTGTGTTGATCATTAAGCCATATATATATATATATATATATATTTTAATTTCTTAATAATGAATTATTGGTATACAAGTTTAATATCAAAGCATCCCCTGTAGATCACATAATATATGCATTAACGTTTTAGTAGGAACCCATGCAAATCAGCTAGATGATGCTTCATTATTATGCATCAAAGTTATTCAAATTAAACAACACATTATTAAAAAACATGATATTATAATCAATAATTGTATACTCTTTATTTCAAATGCCGCATCTAACTGTTTTTAAGTACACAGTGTAACATTTCCATTCCAATACAGTTAGTGAAAGAACTTTTTTTAATAAAAATAATTTTTTAAATTCATGGTGGAAATAACTTTAAACTTGGAAAAGATCACCAATTTTTAGCAATGAGGATGGAATTTTTGTTAAAAAGGTGGCCATACATATCAAAATACTATCAAAGATGTAGCACATGTGGCTCTAATGCTCTAATTAGGGATCACCAGGTTGTCCAAAATCTAGAATGTCTTTGGCTCATTAAACTAATTTACAAAAACGAATTAATCATATTGGCTTAACTAATTATATAGGGTTTGGTCGATGTTTTGTTTTATGAAATTTGTTTTTTACTGAACATTTAACATTGCTCTACATTGCCTTGCATGCATATGGATTTTGAAACAAGTTGTGATGTGTTTATTCAGTTTTCTCTTTGTGGTATCGGTTACTTTTCAACCAATTAAGATGTGTTTCTCCTCTTAAGCAATTTGAAAAAAAACCAGTTTTCACTTCACATCATCATATTTTCATGTTTTAATTTGTTCAATATTCAGATTTTTTGTTGTTCTGTGTTGATTTGATCTAATTTTGTTTTTCTGTCTTCGTATTTTAGATAGCTGTTGTAATCCTACTTTTGTGTTGCTGTTTTTGGAAGTGCTTGATAGCTTCTCTGACTACAGGTTAGTATTTCATTCATTTTTTAAAAGACTATGCATAGTGGTTGTAGCTTATTGATTATCAAATATTATGGCATTTAAAAATTCTTATTTCTGTGGTTCTGTCAATATCACTGTGCATTTGCTTTGCTTAATTATAATTTAAGTGTAATTGATAATTTGAAAGTTTATTTATGCATGTTTTATTTCCTTTCCTGTTTTCAGTCTATTGCTTGGGTTTTTAAATTTTTGTGCACGATGCACAAAAGGACTAGAAATAGCAAACGAAATTCGATCATGCGCGAAGCTCATAGTTTCGCCATTTTAAATGGTACAGAAATCTCTGATGAAAATGTTTGTTGTGCTGATCATAAGCATGGCCATCAAGCGAAAAAATTTTGTAGCCCAAATTATAAAAACAATGGTCAAACTCATATGCTATCTGAAAGCCTTAGATTTAGCCAACAAGGTTTGGCCATACAACAAGACTCTGGTGCTAGCACTTCAGCTGGTATAGAATTTCCTACCCAAAATGTTTGTCACACAAACAATGAAAATAATCATCAACACGAAAAAAATTCTATGACCAGCCATAAAAAAATTCCAGAAGCCCAGAACAAAAGACAACAATGCGTTGAAAATATATTGTATGGCAATATCAACGCAGTTCAAACAACTGCGTATGAGATTGAATTTGCCCATTCTGATCAAATCAGTGGCGGTCAGGCCTTCTTTCAGAGAAACAAGCAAAGTAGGTTCTCTTTTTTACTTGAATTTTTTCACCTAAATTCAAACCGTATTGTTCTATTGCTGATAACCTCCGTTTCTGTCTTCTATTCTCTTCATTCCACATTTCTTTTTTCTATAGGAACTATTGAAGGATATGTGGATTTGGGAGAGATGAATTATAAGTGCATTCATTGTGGTGCATTTTTTTGGTTAAAAGAATCCATTAAACAAAAATCGAAAAACAATGAGCCTCTTTTCACTCTTTGTTGCCAACAAGGAAGGATCAAACTTCCAATTCCAAAACCAACTCCTCTATTTTTAGAAAGTTTACTTGATCCAAATCAAGGCCAAAAAAGTGTGTTGTTCAGAGAGAACATTCGGGTATATAATTCTATGTTTGCATTTACTTCAATGGGAGCCAAAGTTGATCAGTCAATTAACAATGGATCAAGCCCTTACATTTTTAAAATTAGTGGTCAAGTTCATCATTTAATGGGCTCTTTGCTGCCTCCTGAGGGTGAATGTCCAAAATTTGCCCAGCTTTACATATATGACACCCATAATGAGGTAATGAATCGCCTTCACGCAGTTAATTGTAACCGAAAGAATGAAAAGCTTGATCAAAACATTGTGCAGGGTTTGATTAAAATGTTTGATGAATCAAATGAACTGGTTAAACTTTTTAGAACAGTCAGAGATAAATTTGAACAAGGTTTGTTCACTCCTTTGAAAATCACATTGTTGGGTAGGCAGCCAAATGGTAATAAACAATATGAACAACCAACATGTGATGAAATTGGTGGTTTGATTGTGGGAGATATAGGGCTTTTTGATTCAAATAGAGATATTGTTATAGAGTTTAAAGATGGAGGGTTAAAACGCATCACAAAATTAAATCCGAAATTCATGTCTTTACAATATCCTATTCTTTTTCCTTATGGTGAAGATGGGTACACACCTGATTTAAAATGGAACAATGGTTATAAAGGTCGTGAATCTAAAAGAGGAAGAATTCCTATGAGAGCCTTTATAACTTATCAGATTCAAGAGAGAGCGCCTCAATTGGACACACTATTAAAAGGCGGAAGGTTGTTCCAACAATTTTTAGTGGACGCTTATGCAACACTTGAAGAAGATCGATTGGATTACATTAGGAAAAATCAAAAAAATTTGAGAAGTGAGGTTTATAAAGGCATTTATGATGCAATTTCAAAGGGTGATAATGATGCCAATAACATAGGCCAAAGAGTCATATTGCCTAGCTCCTATACTGGAAGTGCTAGATATATGGTTAATAATTATCAAGATGCTATGGCAATTTGCAGGCAGTATGGACATCCTGATTTATTTATAACTTTTACCTGCAATATCAAGTGGCCTGAAATTGTAAGAGAGTTTGATAAAAAACCTGGATACAAACCAGAAGATAGACCTGATGTAGTTTCAAGAGTGTTCAAAATGAAACTTGATGATATGATCAATTATATCAGATCAGGAAAACCTTTTGGAGAAACTGAGGCAGGTAAATTTTAAAAACTTAGAATTTCTGTTGTACTCAATTTCTATCATTTTTGAACATGATCAAGCTGACCAAGTATTTTTTTGGTTTTCTTGCTTGATCAACAACAGAAGTTTGTACAATTGAATTTCAAAAAAGAGGATTGCCGCATTCTCACATATTAGTCTGGTTGAAACAAAGCTATAAATGTTTCTCAGCGGCTGATATAGATTCTATCATCTCTGCTGAATTACCAGACAAGATTGTGGATCCTGTCCTTCATGATATTGTTAATCAATTCATGATCCACGGTCCCTGCGGAGAAATAAATCCTAATTCTCCGTGCATGCGAGAGGGTAAATGTTCAAAATTTTTCCCCAAACAATTCAAAAGCGAAACAATTTTTGAAACAAATGGTTTTCCTGTGTATAAGCGTCGTGATGATGCAACAAAATTTGTGCTTAAAAATGGAATACATATTGATAACAGCTTTGTAGTGCCTTACAATTCTGAATTATTATTGAGATATAACGCTCATATAAATGTTGAATCCTGTTGTCAATCGATGCTCATAAAATATCTATTCAAATATATAAACAAAGGTTCAGACAGAGCTAGAGTAGTTTTTCAAGAGAACCAACAAGATGAAATACTAGCCTACCTTAATTGTAGATACATCTCTCCATATGAAGCTGTTTGGAGGCTGTTTCAATATCCTATCCATTCTAGAAAACCTGCTGTTGAACGATTGCCAATACATCTACCTTTAGAACAAAATGTTGTTTTCAATGGTGATCGATCGCTTCAATCAATTGTTAATCAAAAAGGTATTGAATATACAATGTTAACAAGTTGGTTTGAAGCCAATAAAACTTTTCAAGAAGCGCGAACTCTAACTTATGCAGAATTGCCGTCAAAATTTGTGTGGGATTCTCGCAGTAAGATGTGGAAACCTAGAAAAAAAAAGGGATCCATAGGTAGAATAGCTCATGTACATCCTGCATCTGGCGAATTATATTATTTAAGGATGCTTTTAAATTTGCAAAAAGGAGCCTTTCATTTTGATGACATAAAAACTGTTAACGGCATTATACAACCATCATACCAAGCTGCATGCAAGTCCCTAGGTTTGTTAGGAGATGATAAAGAGTGGATTGAAGCTTTAACAGATGCAGTGAATACTTGCCTCATGTTCTGAATTAAGGCAATTGTTTGTTACAATCATTTTATTTTGTGATGTAGGGAATCCTCAACTCCTTTTTGACACTTCTTGGCAAAATATGTGTGATGACATTTTGTACAAACTACGAAAAACTTTTTCAATGCCGAATCTAATTTTGCCAGAATTTGAATTAAAAAATTATCTTTTGTTTGAATTAGAGCAGCTTTTCAATGTATCATCCAGCTCTTTAAAAGATCATCATCTCCCTATGCCTGATGAACATAAAATGTTAGAACTTAGAAACAAGTTGTTGAGAGAAGAATTGAATTATGATTATCATAATTTGGAAAAAGAACATTCAGCTTTACTGCCACAACTCAACAAAGGTCAGAAAGATGTATATGATTGTGTCATCAACGCTGTGAATGAAAAAAGGTCAGGCCTCTTTTTTGTTTATGGCCATGGAGGAATAGGAAAAACTTTTTTGTGGCATACAATAATAAGTAAAATTAGATCTCAAGGAAAAATTGTTTTGGCTGTTGCTTCATCAGGAATAGCATCATTATTATTACCAGGTGGTAGAACAGCTCACTCTAGATTTAAGATCCCCTTAACTGTTAACAATTGCTCAACATGTCAGATAAAAAAGGGAACTCACCTTGCCCAACTAATTCAAAAAGCCGATCTAATTGTTTGGGATGAAGCTCCAATGAATCATAAACATTGTTTTGAAGCATTGGACAAATCACTTTCTGATATTTTATCGCATTTGAACAATTCAGATGAAAATGCTCCATTTGGTGGCAAGCTTTTTTTGTTAGGCGGTGATTTTAGACAAATATTACCAGTTATTCCAGGAGGAACAAGAGAAGAAATAATAAATGCCTCTCTTAACAGTTCCTATTTATGGCCTTTTTTCAAAATATTCCATTTAAAAGAAAATATGAGGCTGTCAAAAAATGGATTAAGTGTCTGAAGAAAAACAGAAAATAAGTGATTTTGCAGATTGGATTTTGCGCATCGGTGATGGTCAAATTGTTGATATAGATGATCCAAACGATAAAGATGCATCTTGGATTGAAATTCCTGAAGATTTACTCATTCATTCATACACACATCCTATTCATTCAATTTTTGCAGCAACATACCCAGATTTTGACAAAAATTTTGACAATTTTGCCTATTTAAGGGAACGAGCTGTTGTGACACCTAGAAACACAACTGTAACAGAGATAAATAATTATGCAATTCATTTATTACCCGGACAAGAACGAACTTATTTGAGTTCAGATTCTTTATGTTCATCGTCTGGAAATTTTGAAAACCTTAGCATTATGTACCCTACAGAATTTCTAAATAAACTTGAATTCAATGGTCTGCCTTCACATAGTTTGGCTTTAAAAATAGGAATGCCTATCATGTTGTTGAGAAACTTAAATCAATCTTCGGGTTTATGCAATGGAACACGATTAGTTATCACCCAACTGTACGATAAAATTATTGAAGCAAAAATACTTGCTGGCAACAACATTGACCATAGAGTTTTCATACCTAGAATCAGCCTTACAGCAACTGAAAACAAATGGCCTTTCATTTTTAAAAGGCGCCAATTCCCAATTCGGCCATGCTATGCAATGACGATAAACAAAAGTCAAGGCCAATCTTTAAAACAAGTTGGACTGTATCTTTCTCAACCTGTGTTCACCCATGGGCAACTTTATGTTGCATTATCTAGAGTTACATCAAGGCAAGGTCTTAAAATCATAATACACAATAATAAAGAAGCGCCTAACAAATACACTAAAAACATAGTGTACAAAGATGTTCTTCAAAATTTACAATCAGGTTTCAACTTTTATCCATCTGTGGTTAAATATTTCTATATTTTTTTATATCAATTTTCATACATTGCTGTATACATTTTTATACTAACAAAATATATTTTTTATTTTCAGGTTTATGATACAATGAGTTTCGTTCACATCCGTGGTTTACAGCCGTTTCAATTTAACAAGAAGATTAAAGTCCGTGTATGTAGAATTTGGAGACCAAAACTTATTGGATATGATGATCAATTCGGTGGTTTACAGTGTAGTGTATATTGGTTGATCAAATGGTGAGAAAATCTCCTTATTATTCATGTTATTTCAGTTTAGTTATCACAGCTTCTTCCCTTGCAAACAATTAGATTCAACTAGATTAAATTTTACTAATGTATTTTCTACTATGATTTTAAAGTTAACTGATATATTTCCTAAAACTGCATTCAGTTTTAATTAATTATGAAAACTTCATTTGCAAAGAATTAAATCCAACTGGATTAAATTTTCCTCAAGCATTTACTACTATGATATTAGAGTCGCTTAATATATTTGATAAAACTAGATTAAATTATGTTTCAAAATTACCTAATAGTTTATTTCAGTTGAACAATTCTTATATAATCTTAGCATTAATATTTACATCTTAATATAGGTCTTTTTCATTCATTTTTTCTATAAATTTTATAATCTAGCACCTGCCAATGTCAATAATTTAGACCTGTATATATGTGTATGTATCACTTGATTACGTAATAGCTTTTGTTAAACACCCTTATCCATTCCAAAAACCTAAATCGTTTTTAATTTTCTTCCGTTCCAAATTGGTTCTCATAGTTTATTTATCAAGCAGTTTAGAAAGTGTCACCTTATAAACAGGGCCAAATCCTCCCTCTCCCAGTTTATTCGCTACATTGAAGTTGTTTGTTGCAGCTAAAACTCTTTTTAAATTGAAGAGTGGTAGTTCTGCATCATTCTTCACAGCTTCAGCTCTTTCTTTACTTATAGTCTCACTCATACAGCCTTCCGTGCTCCCTGTTTCATTCTTATTATTAGAGTATTGGTTGTTTGGAACACTAGAATATATGTGTTTGTGTGAGTGACAAAGAGAAAAAGAAAGAGAAGGGTGGTAGCACTATACCTTCCATTCCCAAGTATTTCTTCCATATGAAGAATTTGTTGGCTGGGAGATTTTTTGTCAAGAGACTTTCTTTCTTTTAGTGGTTTGATGTTCATTCGACAGTTGAAGGCTCTGAAAGCAAGCTAATATATAGAGTGATGGTATAAATAGATGGATCATGGATCTTGGTGCAATTCTCTATGTTTTTTTTGGGTTATTTTTTATGCTGTTTTCATTCATGGGTTGGTTTTTATGTATTTTGTTTTTAGAAGTTGGACTTTTTGAAATTTGATATTGATATGGGAATTGAAAGTTTTCAATTCAGGATAATGCTTTTCAGTGTGTGTTAATGAAATTGTTCTTTGGCTTTTCCTTATCTCAAAAATGCCAATTTTCCATGGAAACAAAGGAGATTAGGATATTATATAGAAACAAAAGAAATTGTTGTGTTATGTATTGCAATACAGTTTTAATAAATGTTTTTGTTTTGTTTTCAATTCTATGTTCTATTCCTCTATGTTACTGAAAATAATAGCGTATGATTTATTTATTTGTAATTATGCAAATAGTTATATAGTTTCCTTCTATTTTTTTGTTGGGTAAACAAAATCTGTTGTAGAAAATGTACTTTGTGATTAAAAATTTTGGGGTCCAAACAAGGAATTGATTTTTCATGAGCTTGATTGACAAGAAGTAAATATTTCCGCCTTGAATTTTTTTGGATGGCTATACTTTAGGGGTTCATAGCTCTTTGGATTTGTTTTCCATGATTTTTCTTCTCTGTTTGTGATTAAAAAGGTGAATATCATGTGAATATCATGTTATTAGTGTTGTAGTGGTAGAAGTCACTCTAGATTAACATTGCCTTTTGTCTAATATTTCAAGAATGTATAAAGTTCTTTTTGAGTAGTGGAATCCAAGGTCTACGAAAAGAAGACAAAAAAGTAGAAGTGGGAAAATAAAAGAGGAAGGTAGTGAGCAAAATCTACAAGGCTAAGAAAGGTTAAAAATGAAATTTAAAAATATAAAAAAATCTTGATTGTTTAAGGGAACTTTTGCATAGGTAAATTTTGATCGTATACTCTTTCTTTCAAATGCATCTACGATCATTTAAACAGCCCTCTTCCTGTGCATGCGAGTCTCAAGACTATATTTGTCTTCTTTTAACACTTTTTTCTTGATGATATTAACTTGGTTCATTAAGTTTTCTTATTTAATGACTGTAATGCATGGAAATCAATCATGCTTCTAATATTTCATTTTTAAATTCACTGTTGTTTCAAAGTTGCTTCGTCTAAATGCTTAAAGATCGATGCTACTTCTAATATTTGGTTTTCAACTAGGTTGTTTACAAATATAATTTGTTTCATACTAAATTTTTTTTCCTTCTTTTTTCAAACATGTAGGCAGATGCGATTCAAGCCATTGTGAAAGAGATTGACTATGATTTAATTGGTGCAAAGATAAAAGCTGGTTGTATTTATGAGATCACACATTTTCACTCCGGCCGTAGCAAAACATCACACAAAGTTGTTCCGCATGCTGCCCATTTGTTCTTCAATACAAGAACCGTTTTCACCGAACTGTCAAGTGTTTATCCCCAAATTCCATGACATCGATTTTATTTTCTTGATTATGGTCAGTTGTGCACTCGCATAGACAAAAATGAAATCCTGACAGGTAATACTCTACATATTCTCCAAAAATATGCATTTATGTATAATATATATTTATCAACAATTTTTATGCATTTCTATAAACTTATCATACTACTTTGTCAAATTGCAGATGTTTTGGGACACATTACTGCTGTACAACCTTTAGAAGAAAAAATGGTGGGCAATGGACGGTTGGAAACCAAATGTGAAATTTACATTCAAAATATCAGGTACATGTGTTAACAAAATGTGTGCACATTTTCAAACCATTATATCTCTTGCTAATTTATTGTTTCATGTTTGATAATCCAGGAAAGAAGATGTTAGAATAACGCTATGGGGAGACACTGCACGAGCGTTTGATTTCCAAGCTTTGTAAGAGTTGGCACCACCAATAATCACTGTTTTCACAAAGTCTTAAAGTCAAACAATTCCAAGGTATTCAGCTTAATTTTCCTTTCTTTCCATTATTCAAACTTCATCTCAAATAAAAAAAATCTGATTTATAGTTTACAAATGTGTAGGAAAAACCGTTCTGAACAGTAGCGTGTCAACAATGATTTTCATCGATCCGGATATACAAGAATTAGATACATACAAAATGACGTATGATTTTTTATCCTCTTTATGCTAACATACATCTTTCTTCCTCCTTTATCCGAAACTAATCACCTCATTTTTATATATAAAAAAACAACAACAAAAACAAACACAGCTTTGGCACTTTTGTAGATGCTATTAAAATGGTCCCTCCTTCTTCGATTCAACCGATCAAGCCTGAGGAATTAGAAACTGCTAAAAAGCTATCTGTACAAGAGTTGAATGTTCTTGATCCGGATTTATGCAAGGTAAAAAGCCAATTTCCTCCCTTTATCTCCCTATTATTCTTAATTTAACATACTACATTATAAATTCTTTAAACTAGAATTTATTTCGATTTTCTCTTATTGTTGTATGTTTTATAATTATTATCATTTTATTAACAAGTCTGTTTAAACATGTTCTAGGATGCTTTCATTTTATGTAGAGCAGCCATTACACGTTTTGATACGCGTAGTGGATGGTGGTATAAGGCATGTCCTTCCTGCTTCAAACAGCTTAGATCCATTGCCCACAGTGATGAACTTCTGTGTCCTAAACACAATAATCAAATTCCTCTCCCTTGGTAATACAAATATTAGCAATTAGTTTCATCTTATTTTTTCATAAACTTCGAACACAAATATCTTAGATTATTAAAACATTACATGAATTTTACATACAGGTTTAAAGTTGGTTTAGTTCTTGAGGATTCAACTGATGAAACAAATGCTATGATCATTGGAAAAGCACCAGAGCAATTGTTTGGAATTTCTTGCAATGAATTGGTTATTCAACAAGGTTATACTGACCAGCAAGAGTTTCCACATGCAGTTCTACAGACAAGAGGCCAATTTAAAAATTTTCAACTTCGGTTTGGGAGCATAAAAACTGATTCAAACAGAAATGATTTGCTTATTCAAGCTGTGTTTGATGAGAAGGTACAACTTCTTGAATCAGGATCATAAGCCAACTTTGTTGAGCATCAGAAAAAAAATATTGCTGCCCAAATGCTTCCGCCTACTCCCCCACTTCTTTCAAAGCAAACACCGCCTGTATCTCTTGTCTCATCCAATCCTTCTTCAGTGGAGCCCATTTCAAATTCAAAAAGAAACGTAAACTTGCAGTGAAAAGAGCTCTTCTCACCTCTTTAACAAGTAAAAACTGAAAAGGTTAGAGTTTACATAACAATTAACTCATTTGTATTGATATTTTTATATAAACATTTACTAATACTTTTCTTTTCACTCTGTTTTACATCTTTCTAAGTGATGTTGAAGCTGAAAACAAATCTGAGAAAACTGTTGTGCAAACTATAGAAGAAAATGTGTCACTTCGACAATTTACCAATTATCGGTTTGAAGAAGAAAACAGTCCAAGGCAGTTCCAAAACCACCTCTCCTACTGCCACATCAGAGTTTGTGCTCTTTCCTTTTCAATTCATTCATCTCACTGATACACACATTACACACAAAGTATTTCATTGTTATTTTTTATGTTTACTTATTAAACTTAATTCTATCGTAATAATTAATACTTGCCAATTTTTGACTTTATGCCAACAGAGCTAAAACCTCTAAAAAGGAGAAAAAATGGCATTAGTCAACCAAACAACAAATGCAGCAACAACAAAAGCCCTGTACCAAAAGCATCAAAGAAGAAAAATCCATGTGCATTACTCATTAAAATATAGATAAACGCATGTACAAGTTTTTTCAACAATATGCAACTTAAGGCTGCTCATATTTTGATGTTTTAATAGCTGCTTGATATATTAAAATATGCACAATATTTTAACATAATAAGCAGCATATTAAACATGATGTTAGTTTATGTTTTGCAACATAAGCTTGCCAAACTCATGATCACACTGTTTACATCTCAATGTATATATAAATAGTCCAAACTCATGATAGCACTGTTTGCATCTCAATGTATATATAAATAGCCTAAACTCATGATAGCACTGTTTGCATCCACTAAACTTTTTAATAGATTAATGACTTGCTGATGGATTTCTGAACATACTGTTGAATCCTTTCATTCTTTGCCCAAATTGATTCTGTAATGATTTTGCTGCTATAACAGGTTGTTAATTTGTTGTTGTAATGATAGGTTTAGATGATTACAATATTTGAGCATGTTAGTGAATCCTTTTTAAGTATTTTGGTAATTAGGTACTTGACAACTCCCAACGTGGGGAGAGAGTGACAATGTGTAATTGATTTAAGGGAAAAAGATGATCTCTTTCTCTGTGTGTACTACCATTGTTTCATATTGCACAACAGCTATTTGGTGAATGAGTATATATATCTCTGTAAGTCATCTAACAGAGTTTGATCTATATTTTCTGCTCATAGAATGTACTTCTATATAGTTGTGCTATTGTCGGTGTTGTGTCCATTTTGCTTTATTAGGCTATAGATGTAATTAAGAAATAACAGTTTAATTCTTGAATGTTTTTTTCCCTTCCCAACTATTGATCTATTGGTCAAACTTTGACTCTGATTTTTGGCTTTGGGTTTTGATGATGGCTGATATTTTGTTTTCTTCTATCTCTATTTGTTTTTGTTTTCCAAGATTTTTCTTTTGTTTTAGAAGTGGACTAATGAAGTTCAGGCATCTCATATAAAAACACTGCAAAGAAAAACATATTTGGACAGTTTTGGGAATAGAAAATCAGAAATTGCAATTTTTCAATTTTTTTCTTGCTTTTTGTCTTCATTCTATGTTTTTTAGGTGTTGAGTGAGGTAATTTTGCAACAAAATGATTTCTGCATCTATAAAGTTTGTATACCATGTTGTGTTACAATTTCTTAAAGATTCTGCCTAATTTTTCAAAGTTTTTTGTCCCAATTTGACACTCTACTAGAAGTGCAACCTGTGACCAGAAAACCACTGTAACAATCGACAAATTATTAAATTCCCCTTTTGATTTTTCTAATATTATGAAACTGTTTCCATCCTTTTTGAAGGATAAATGATTTTGTAATGATATTTGCTTATACTGTCGGAAGAGAGACTTTTGTTGACTGGAATCTCTTAATTCCCAAATGCCAAACCTTTAGTAAAACTTAATGATTGCAGTTAATTATATCCCTGATTTAATTTGTTATTGTGCATTTTCAGTTTTCCCAAAATTTGATCAATATTTTAAGATGACAAGCAACATATAGAACATGTTATTAGTCTTTATTTCGTAACTTAAACCCGCAACATCGTGCGGGCACCTTTGCTAGTGTGAGCTAAAAGTGCATTATTGAACATAAATTCTGCTTTTGCTCATTTTCGTAGGTCAACTTATTGACCATGGATCACCATGCTCCGGTGCTCGGATGAGGTGAAGCTCTACATCAAACTTGTTCCAATGGATGTTAACTACAACATATCCGAATTTGAGCTCCATTGAATCAGTATAGCCTAGTCATCAAATCCAGCATTGATCCTAACTCTGGAATTATGGTTTGGACCACCTTTGTCTCCACTGGATGTCACCCTTCCTTTTCTACTTATGACCACACCACTTGGTAACAGTATTTTACCTCGGTAAGCTGGGATCTCATTCTAGCTAGTTGGATCCCACTTAAGGTATTAAAATTAAAAGAAATGATGAAATAGGGACATTAGCCCACCAAGCTTTAGGAAAAAGGGGAGTACCCTATGGATTGGTGAGTTGGCAAGGGAGAGAGGGCAGCTAGAGGGACGAAATCAGCTGATCATTCTAGACTCACTGAGGATTTTCTGAAAAGCAAAGAAAGCAATACCCAAGAGAAGATGAAGAAGTCATTCCACCATTCAAGGCTTTTGTGCTTTCACCTTCACAAAATTTGTAAACTCTTTCTAGTTATATTTGTGTTTGTAATAAGCATGAAGAACTAAACCCCATAGCTAGGGCTTAGGTTGAAGCCCTAAATATGAATACTCTATTGTTTTGATGCTTGAGTTTATGGATTTCTATATGTTGTTGATGAATTCCTCTTCACTAAATTAATTTATCTTCGATGTATGTTTTCTTTGATTGATCACCCTTGAAAGCATACTTATTGAGATTGTTAGGATTATATGTATCTTCATATTTTCCTAAGGAACTAATGGATGGAGTGAGAATCATTCATGTAAATTGGTTTCTTGAATGCCTAATTTGTGATGTTCATATTCTCTTCAAACTTAATGGGTTTCTTTATATGATTAAATCGAAGTACTAAACACACCTGCATTGATTGTGTAGGAAACACAAGTATTGTAGCACTAAACACACATTTTACTTATCTTAGAGAAAATTAATACGTCTTGAGCCACTAAACTTGGTCTTGATTGTGAACATTTTCATCAGTGTATCTAGAATTCATAACTTGAGTATCCATAAACATGAGTAGGATTGTTTAGGGTGGATTCCTAAAACCCTAGTGGTTGTCACCATATTAAGTTACACTTTGATAATCACATGTGTTGATCTTGTTAAAAATTAGAATTCGGTTACATTTAAGCATTAGAATTAGGTCACTTGAATCAAAAACACCCCCTTCCCCTTTTTGTTTGTGTTTGTTGTTTGAAACTTTGAATGTTATTTTTATTGCATTATGTACACTTTCGTAACTGGTTTTGACATTTGGTCCGAGTTTAGTTCTTCATTTTTCCGTGCTGAATCCAACCATGTAAAGAACGTATAATTTGGATTAACAATTTGAAAGTTACAAGTCAAAAACCGGATAGAGGTCGAAACTTAGAAAACACAGAAAGTTCATAAATTCTTCTTTGACCAAGAAGTGTTATAGTACCCAGGTGATAAAGAAGCGTTACAATTTACGATAAAGAAGTGATAAAGTGGTGATACAGGAGTGATACAAAATGCTAATTGTGTTTACCTTTGGTTTCTTGTTTCGTTACAATTTAACAATTCGTTGCAAGAAAATACTTCTTCTGTGGCAGTCGAGGCAGCACAATTGGGGAAAATTCGAAGACTTGCAATTTACTTGGATGAGAATGCAGATAGGTTGTTTTCTTCAAGAGATGAAACAAATGGGCACGTAAGGTCTCTATTATTCTTTGGCCTAAAAGAATGGAGGCTAAAAAGTGAAAAAGGATTACTATCTCCGTTGAAGGATTTCAAAGTGCTTAGGGTTTTGAAGGTTGAAGGTCTTATTCAAGTAGAAGTTGAGTTGCCAAGTGAAATTGGAAATATGGTACACTTAAGGTTTCTAAGTGTGAGCAATAGCGAAATAAAAACGTTTCAGCCATCCCTAGGTAATTTAGTGTGCTTGCAAACTCTTGATTTTCGTGTTTGGGGTGCCATCGTGGTCATCCCAAATGTGATAATGAAGATGAAACAATTAAGACATTTATATTTACCCTGGGGGTACAGAGCAAAAGGTACCCTGGAGTTGTCTACTCTTAGCCATCTACAGACCTTAGATAGCCTTTCAACTGAGTATAGTGATTTGAAAGATGTTGGTAGATTAACCAATCTTAGAAAACTGAGAATAAAAATGTCAAGCTCTTTGCAAAATCTAGAGGAAATCTTAAAATTTACAGACAGCACGCTTAATCGTATCCGGTCTCTAATTATGTACAATGACATGAATAACTGTGAAGAGCAAGCTATGCAAATAGTATCAAGTTGTCGGGGTATATACAAATTGGTGTTGGTAGGGCCAATCGCAGAATTATCGAAAGAGCTCCACAACTATCCAAACCTCACCAAGTTAAAATTGTATGATTGTGGTCTCAAGGAGGACCAAATGGGAATACTAGAGAAGCTGCCAAACCTAACAACTCTGCGCCTTGGATATAAAGTTTTCCATGAGAATGCAAAGATGCTGGTTTTCTCCAAAGGAGGCTTTCCTTCTCTTCAATTTCTTTATGCTAATGACATGAGTGAAATAACAGAGCTGAGGGTAGAGGAAGGAGCCATGCCTCGTCTCTGTCGATTGGAAATCAAATTTTGCTCGAGATTGACTACACTTCCAGATGGGCTGAGATATCTTACTAATCTCAGGGAATTAACCATCAGAGGGATGCATAGAGAACTCCACCGTCGGATTGAGGAAGATGGAGAGGATTTCTATAAAATTCAGCATGTACCTTCCCTTGTAATTGGAGAACCATGGTTAACCTAGCACCGATGCAATGATGGCAAGGTAATTTCTTTATTTTAATTTTTAAATTAAAAAAAGGTGCATTTTAAAGCAAAATGGGTGGTTTGGTTTGTGTTTATTAGTTATAAAATGAAGCACCGAGAGAATATCAAAGTACAAAAGCCAACAGAATATGGGCTCCCTTTTTCAGTTATGTTTTCTTTGTCCATTTTTATTGCTTTTTGCTTGTGCTTGTGAGTTGTGAGTGAGAAGCTTAAAATCCAACGGGTTAAATTTCCTTAATTATTTTGAGACCATTGAAAAACATCTTATAATTTTTTATTTGTTTTCTTTGTCCATTTTTATTGCTTTTTTGCTTGTGAGTCTAACTCCTGAGCCTTATCATTTCCCAATTTCTAAATATTTTTGCTTTTTTTTTGGGCACCATTACCTCCTTACATCTTGTTTCCTTGTTTATCCACCATTTATAATTCCATCTCATTCTGAATTCAAGTTTTCGTAGTTCCATGAGAATCTTATAAGAAGTATTTGTCTCCTTCTTCAAGGCTTGTTAAGATACACCACCATTGGATTTTTTTCACAAGTCAAGTAACAGTTGGATATATATATTTCTGGCATTTGAGACTCTTTGAAATGTCAAATCTTTCCCTTGTCATGTGAAAAACAATTAGAAGGCTCCAGTCGATAAGCAATAGGATTTTTTTTATACTAGATCATGTTAACAACTTATCTCTCAGTTGTTTTAGTGAAAAGGCTAAAACGTTTACGTACAAGAGTACTAGGTTGAAATGAGTGTTTTTCTTTTCTTACGATTTTACTACTATGTTCATATTGGAATGCAATTTTCACAAGTAAACTGCTGAATTTGTGTTATGGTAACTGCATGTGCGAAGCTGAACTTATAGGGGGAAGCAAGAAATGCTATGTGAAAATCAAGAGGAGCAAAGATGTGGTCAACTAGTTTAAAGTTCGTTACAAGCTTTTGGATCTAATGGTTGTCTAACAGTACATTTATATTATTGTATTATATTCCTATTTCGTGTCTGTTTTCAATTATGAATATTTGAGCCTGTGGACATCATGCCTTTGTTCACAACTTGGTCCCATGTGCCATATGATATGATTTTATCTTTGTGTGACATACATTTACAAAATCGTCCTTGCCAACTGCTGGTGGAAGAATTTAAAAGAATCGTTCTATGGTGCATTGCTTTTTTTTTTTGTTACATTGGGTGGAAAAAAATTCCTTGGACTTCGAACTTAGGTGTCAAGCAGGTGTAAAGGGGGAGGCCACCACTGTGGTACATGCAGTCGACTATGGTGCATTGGCAAAACCCATTGGTTCCGGTGTGAGTGTAGATTTAGATGTACTTTGACTGTTTCACATGAAGCAAAAACCCTTTAATTTGAAACATTTAAAATATTCTCAAGAATTGTTGGTGCTCTCAAGAATTGTTGCAGCAAATGATTTTAATAAAATATGTTTTAAAAAATTTAAAAAACCCGAAATGAGAAGCACGTATGGTATTGTTTATGTATATATATGCGCGCTGTTTGAAAGCTTCCATGCTCTTGGTTTGAAGCAGTTATCAAGAAACAATTTGAGGCCATGGACAAATTTTGCCATCAAACGTAACAAGCAGTGCAAACGTTGAAGGTATTGTTTGGGACGCTACATTGTCCATGCTCATGGCCATCAAAGCACTTGACACAAGTGAAATACGTTCCCTTTATTAAGCTTCCACAGTGCCCATTGCAGAATGGTTTTCCACTGTAAATTATGTAGACGAGAATCACCATGTCCATGAAATCTAACCCTTCCTTTTCTTCCTTCTTGAACTCATTGAAGAAGCTGCAAGTACTCATATGCTTGCAGTCTTCATGAATCTCCATGTATGCCAAGAACTCTTGCCGGTTCACTCGGTCATTCCCATCCACGTCCATCTCTACGAAACACTCATCCACTGACCGCTTTATGTGTTGTGGAGCATCCTTGCAATAAGCAAGCACCGTCTGCCACAGCTCCTCCATTTTCAATTATCCAAACTGTCTATATATATGTATATTTTTTTTGTTAATAATTTAATTAGGTCGGTATGCATGGTTATATATGTAGCAAGTGGGGTGACTGAATATTTGTACATTTTGATTTGTTTTCTTTAAACTTTCTCTGGAAGGACTTGAAAGGATCAACAAGGACCTGAAAAGATTCTCTAGAATAAGGATATGGTCCTTGCCAACCACGGCCTTGGAAAGCAGTACATTAGTGTTACTTTGATGCTTAACCGTTCCCAATTAGTCTAATAATGAAGATTAGGATGATTGTGGGAGTGGTTGGGTCAATATTATTATTTTAGGACGTCCAAAGTGTTCAGAAAAGGGAGAAAAATAGAAAAGCACTCTCCTCTCTTTTTCTTTAAGGGGTAGTTAACATGTCATCTATGGATAATATGTTTTGGAAGCTTTTCCAGAAAAAAGTCACACTACACTTGTCCTATAATTCATCTTATGTAATCATGAAAAAATAATAATAAGATTTTCTTAAATTAGGAAGAGAGCTCGGGGGGATGATGAGGTGGGCTAGAAATTATTCTAAAATTCTGAACACATTTCACACATGGAGATTAAGGCCGGGTTTATATATTGCGTGCGTAATCTAATCTATGTCACTACTGCCGCCACCATCAACATGGTAAAGACAATATGAACACAAGAATTGTGTGTGGATAGATGAAGAGGCTTTTCATTAAATTTTTCATGACTTGCATGATATACTTACATATTTACTGCAGTTCGTCCTATCTACTTGCTAGAATACAAAATAGTGTGGAAATCTTAGTGCAGTGCGATGCATGTTTCCTTTAATTTTGATCGATCTTATTGCCTAGCTAGCTAGTGTAGAAATTACATAAAGAAATTTTTTTGTATACATGTCAGACTGTGATTTATCCTAAGAAAGAGACAAGTAGTTTCCAAATTTTGTATCCCCACTCCATCATTTCCCAGCTCTGCCGCTGTGATTAGACTCTCTCTCTCTCTCTCTCTCTCCATTTTATTTGAGAGTTAAAGAGCCTTGTTCAGCTTCAGCAGGTGAAGACTACAAATTATTTCACAAGTTTGATGCAAATGCTTAATTGGAAACAAGAACCTTGAAATTATACACACACACATGATTGCTCTAGCTAGCGCGCCTCAGTCTTGATCACATAATGGTACACTGAGTGGAAGCAAAGATATTCCCCAGGGCGAGAAGCACTTCTATCGTTTTCAACGCTTTCCTCCCTGCCCTCTGAAAATTAACATATTCAGCCAAGCAAGCAAGGTCTCCGAATGAGCACGAATCGTCGACGATGAAGTACTAATTAATTAAAGACAAATAAATAGAACAAATATGCTAGGGTTTGTCCACTAATTATTAGTCAGAAAGAGAGAAGAGATGAGAATTACTTACATTTTTAGGCCTTGAATTGACGGGAACCACTTCAGTGGATGCACCAGAACTGCTTGGCTCGTTGGTGAGCCTACGGGAAGAAGAATTATTGCTCGTCTCTGATGTCCTACCAGACTCAGGTGACTTCGACTAGCATTACATAAAGTCGATGGTTTATAAAGTTAATTAATTGCCTAATTGGCATAGGCCGCCAAGGCCAGCTGTTCTTCAACAATTTTATAAAGCTGCAAATAAATTAAAATTGGCATGACCTGCTAATTAATTATATATATATATATATAATTAATTCACAAAATATAATCAACAATGGGATGGTGTTTGGTTTAACTTTAACGTCAGCCCCATTCAAGATTTCAACCAACGGACAAAGATTAATTTATAATATGAAAAATGTTTAACTCTACTAATTAATGATCACTCAGCATAAATAATTATTATCTCCATGAAAAACAAAAGAGGAAATTTGTCCCAAAACAAAAGAGGAAATCGGTGTCGAAGGAGGAAAATTTGAATGCAAAGCACCGTACCCTCTGTGTCGTCTATTTGAAACATAACATGTTATATAGAATCTAAACTATAAATAAAACTAATAAAAAAAGGTGTTATGTTCTAACCAAAAAGCGACGACATGCTAATCAGATTGTCACATAACAAGAAGTCCAGGAATTTCAGCTTACACTATTGGATATGATTGGATTTCCCTTGCCAATGCCCTAATAAAATTACTTTTTTGTTGATGAGGAATTGAAAAAACAAGCCAGTATTCCTTGACCTACCTCATGAATGCTTGATGCTGGCAGCTGGTTCAAAGCTTCCATCCTCTTGGTTTGAAGCAGTAGGAAGTTATCAAGGAATTTCTTGTGGCCATGGACATACTTGCCATCGACATAACAAGCAGTACAAACATTGAATGTGTTGGCGGCATCACTGGCATGATCAAAGCATTTTACACAAGTAAAATAAACACCCTTTACGAATTTTTTGCAATCCCCATTACAGAAGGGTTTTCCACTATAAACGATGTAGAAGAGAGTCACCACGTCCAAGAAATCAAGCTCTTCACTCCCTTCCTTCTTCAGGTCATCGAAGAATCTATGGTTACTCAGATGCGTACAATCTTCATGCATCTCCATGTATGTCAAGAACTCATGCAAGCTCACTCGGTCGTCCTCATCATGATCCATTTCCAAGAAAAACTCATCCACCCACCGCCGGATTTGCTCCGGGGAATCCTGGTAATATGCAAATGCTGTTTGGCGCAACTCCTCCATTTAAAAAAATTTATGCGAACTTCTTGGATTTGATTGATTGGCACAAGCTAGGGAAGTCACAGGAGGTATTTATTTATATGTATGTGTATTATCATATGGTTAATTTCAAGGAAATTTCCAAAGTGACTAAGGGCGGCACCATTAGTCAGTGGTGGGGGTTTACACTTGAAGCTTCCTCGCTAATAATGAAGAGGTAATTACGTGTTACTTTCAGGTAATGATACGTAATCTCTGATCTAATGTAACAAATTATTAGTATAAAGTTTGGTTGCCTTCGGAGCCTTGCATGACAAGTAATCAACATGTTTACTTAGTCTTTTCTACTAGCTTTATATTATTTAATTAATTACCTAAGCTGTCATAAGTTCAATAATCGAAAATCAAATACTAATGTCTCTCATCGGAGAAGTGATTGTCCATAAAAGAGGTATATTAACTACTAGATCTCTCTAAATAACATGGAGGCCTTTTAAAATAAAATATAAATTCGCGTAACTAGGAGGAGTGGCATGGTAAGTTGAACATTATACATCAAAGTTATGTGAAGTGAATCAATATAAGAAGTCAAGTTGTCAAATATATGATTCAGGGTCGTGAGATGAAAATGTGAGGGATACAGTAAGTTTTTATGTATGTCCTCGAATAATAAGTTTGTTTAACGATAATCATGTAAAAAGTATCTATGTTATTTATTGGGCTAATTAGGTCGTGAAGTTAAATTATAGTTGTCGAGGAGAACATACAAAAGCAACTTTTTATGAAGATCATCAGGACTTGGAATAATATAAGAAAAGTCTAGGAAATTGTTCGTGGATGTAACAATCAAATACTTGGCCATTCTCACATAATCACATTGTGTGTGCCATCGATGTGGAGGAGGCTTCCGGGAAAGAGAACCTTTCCATATGGAGGGTAATTGACACCGAATAAAATATGAAACCACTTCAATTTGATTTAATTTAGAAACTACCAAGTACAAAAGACAAAGGAGGGTAATTAATTAATTTCATAGTTTAGTTTAGATATCTAAATCAATTAATTATGTAAATTTATCTGCAACTTCTGAGTGAGAAGATTCCATGGAGAAAAGGTAATATACAAGAAATTTCTTGAATTTAACTTTCTAAAAACCAAAGACTTAAAAATTAAAAAAAAAAAAAAAAAAAAAAAAATCCGTCGGCGTGATATATAGTTGGCCCCACTCTCCATTCACAAGTTTGACTGCTTGACTCAAGTTTGTATTTGCTGAATCAGTCTTCATCACATAATGGTACACTGACTGGAAGCAACAAAGATATTTCCCAGTGCGAGCAGAATCTCTATCGCTTTCAACGCTTTCCTCCTTGCTCTTGTCTGAAAATATAGTATTAAATATTCTCTTAGAGATTATCCCAAAATACAACGGATTTTTCACAGGAATCTCGACAGTATGAGAGAAATTTATTCAAAATTAACAGAAATACAACGAGAGGAACAAATAACATGACCTCCCGATCAATCTCATAATTTCAATTTGTTACATGTATATTTTTCCTTTTAATAACTATGTACAGGTGATCACGTTTCATTTTGGTTAAATATGTAAGTCTGCTAATGAAATATGACTTGGTTCAGAGGACTAACATGCCATTTACTCTCAGACCCCAGAAAAATAAAATAAAAATAAAAATAAGCGTGTAATTTACTACATACACAATCACAAAAGTTTTAGGCATATGTAATATAATTAGCAATAACAATAATAAAATGAGAATTAATTATCAATGCTAGGACAGGGGGTCCTTTTGGACTAGGTTGTGAGTCCCACATTACTCCACATAATAGAGTCCACACAATCCTCATCCATATGAATGACTGAAAGTCGTTAACAACTAAATAATCACAATTAATTAGAGAATAATTGTGTCCTAATGGGGATGACAAAAGTTTTGCATATGATTGAGCTTGTAGTTTTAGTGGTTAAAGAGCATTTTAGTCTCCAATATATCTGATATCCTAAGTTCGAATTTCCATAGATGAAATTCCTCGTTGGGACAGATCAACCTATCAGTTGGGGGGAAAGAGGAACTTACATCATTAGGCCTTGGATTCACGGGAACCAGTGCATTGATTGTCTCTGCTGGTGGACTGCCAGTGCCAGACTCTGGTGCCTTTGCCTGCATTATATATATAGTGAAAATTAATTAATGAGCTGAATATATAGGAACACAGCAAAATTTTATGCTACCACACCGTTTTGTATTTTCCCCATGTTCCATAAAATAAAATAAATGCGTATGTTTAGAGTCTAGACTGTGAATTTTAGATGAGATTAGAATTCACAGTCTGACAATATAATTTTGATAAAAGAACATTAAAATTAGCTTACGTATATATAATCAGTAACAAAAATGGGCCATAGGTAGCTCATTCCAGCACTTACTATATGTATGAACTTAATTTAAGGAGCATACCTTACTAGTTATGCTTGATGCTTCTCCATGCTGGTCCTGGTTCAAATTATCTCCCACTGTCCTCTTGGTTTTTAGCACTAGGAAGTTATCAAGGAAGTTTTTGTGGCCATGGACATACTTGCCGTCAAGGTAACAAACGGGGCAAAGATCGAAGGTTTTGGGGGAATGGTAAAAGCATTGGACGCAAGTGAAATACCCTCCCTTTATGAAGTTTTTGCAGTGGCCATTGCAGAATGGCCTTCCAGTGGAAACAATGTAGAAGAGAGCCAGCAAGTCCATGAACTCTAACTCTTCCCTGCCTTCCTGCTTTAGCTCATCGAAGAAACTTGGGGTACAGAGATGCTTCGAATCTTCATGCATGCCCATGTATGCCAAGAACTCTTGCAGGCTCACTTTTTCGTTCCCATCCTTGTCGATTTCCGACAAGAACTCTTGCACCCACATCTTCATGTGCTCCGGTACATCCTTGTAATATGCAAATGCAATTTGACGCAACTCCTCCATTTCTCTGGTGATGATCTATTCTACATAAACAGAACTTTTTTCTGTGTGGAAAATTGAAACTATGGAAGTTAATTACTAGAGGCCTACTTATATAGACATATTTACTTGATGAGGTAGGAACCTCCCAGGAAAGCTCTCTCTCTCTCTCTCTGACCTTCTTAAGGAAGGCTTATGATCAATTTCCACTATTCCTTCTCAACAGGTGGAGCCCTTTTTGGCAATAGGGCGGCAACCTACCCTTGGCTTGTAGGAGACGAAGACTTAATGTGTAGGACATCTCCAAGGTCCCATCATTTAAATTTCTAAGGACAAAATGATGTGGTTTTCGCATTTCACCTTTCTCCACCTGTGCACTGTTGTTATTTTTGTATATCAATCAATCTGAAAAGGGAAGAACACACAGTAAATAATAGATGAGGAAGAAAGATGCCAAAGAACACTCGAGGATTATAGGTAGACCTGTCAATGGATCGGATTTTAATCCAAATCTGGTGTGATTAATAAAAGATGGATTAGACTTCTCAATCAGATAATCCGACTACAATCCAAATCCAATAATTCAATTATAAATGAATCCGAATATGAATTATAGTTGATCCAATCTGACTTAGTATGAAGTATATAGTTTTGTGCTTTATATTAATATTTTATATGTGTAAATGAGTAATTTTAGCTTTTTATGCACTAAGAATACACTTAATACTAATTATTATGATAAAATATCAAAAAATTGATATAAAAAGTAGATAAATACAATAAAAGAACGAGGCTACTAATGAAATTTTGATTTCTTTTGTACATCACAAAATAAATCCGATCTGAATCCGATGTGTAACAGATATGGATTGATAGGTGCAATCTGATAGTCTAAATACGATATGAATCCGATAATCCGATTATAAATAGATTTAGATTTGGATTGAGGTATATTTGATCCGAATCTTACCCGTTTACAAGTCTAATTATGGGGCTCAGATTACTCACACCACCAACTTTTTGGGTAGATGAATTGGAAATATTTTTGCTCACTATTTTAACCCAAGGTGTAAACTTATCACTCTTCTTAATACTTAACACGTGTCTATAGGCATAACTATAGTTAATATTTTATTTTAATTTATATAACTATGGTTATACTTATAAACACGTATCAATTATTGAGAATAATAGTACCTTAAATTAAAGTAGTGAACAAAAATATTCCCAAAATAAATAATACTTTGAACAAAAAGCCAGGCTTCAAGTTGCAGTCCCCAAAAAGAACATGCCACCACTGTAGTGGACTGATAGGTTAGAAAGGCAACGAAGGAAAAATACAATCCAACGACCATATCGCAGGGTCAAGATCCACTGCTTTGTATTATTCGGCCTTTTGAGACTTGTTGTCTTCTTCTGTCCATCATCTAAGGGTTAGGAATTTTTCTTTTCCTTTTTTGTATTATTCGGCCTTTTGAGACTTGTTGTCTTCTTCTGTCTATCATCTAAGGGTTAGGAATTTTTCTTTTCCTTTTTTGGTATATGATCGCATGGTTATGATTGAAGCTTGGTTAGTACACGTATCTGCTTGATTGCATTTGCCTGGATTCTTCCGAGTTCAAAGCGAGCCTTCTTCACGAAGGCACATATGTGTGGCCAATGGCCTTCACTTCATTCTTGGCATTATTTTGAATGTCCCTTTTTCTTCCCTTCTCTTTTCGACTCATCAATTGGTGCCCTTTATGTCTCTCCACTTCCATCGGCCCTTCCCACTTCCCTAGGATCTTGAGCATGCAAATCCACCGTCCATTTCTTTTTGGCTTTTTCTACTTTAACCTCTTCTATGTGTAAGAGTTCAAATTCTATTGGAACACTTTCTAATCATTCGAGGTTTCCTAGTCTTGTGTTGATTAGGAATTTATTTCATCCACGCCCAGACAGATAAACTATTCATACTAAAAGGATTATATCCATTAATAAGTTGCGAAGAGTTTAATCATAGATAATCTCTTAACAAGTTGTGCCAAACTTTAAAGCTCAAGTGGATTACAACATCTAATTAGATTGGCTTAAGGAGAATTCAAGAGTTCCTTGATGGGCAAGACTCTTGAGTGAAGTCTATAAAAGGAGGTCCACATGCTACCGCCCAAAAACACACTCACATAAGTATTCTCACCCCATTTAGAGATAGAGAGATGGAGCCATATAACATAGAAGACTTCCTTCCCGCGCAAGCAAGAGTTTTCTTCTTACACAAGTCATGTCATATCAAGGTTGGTATTGACTACATCATAAAGCCTATTAGGCCCCGTTTGGTTCGCAGAAAAGATTTGATAGGTAATAATTTCCCATGTCTTTTTCAATGATGGGAAATGGAAGATTTATTTCTCATGTTTGGTAATGTTGGGCAAGTAACCCGGAAATACCACTTTATTTCATTTCCCATGTTTAGTTTGAGTAGGAATGTAAAACAAAGTTTGTTTAATTTTTCAATTATATCATATGAAATCAAATTTAAAAATATGCATTTAATGCTATATTGTAATTCTAAATGGAGACAAAATGATCAAACGTGCATTGGCTCATTTTCCCAAAGTTTCTCATGAGAAGGGAAAATGAAACCCAAGAGGGGAGGGAATGATTACATTTTTCCCTCTATTTTCTCATGTATTAGGCAACTATTTCCCATATTTGGACTTACCAAACATGGAAAAACAATTGATTTCTTACCCCCAGCCTCATTTCATATCAACCAAACGCAGTGCTTATATATTTTGTTTCTACTCAAGGCTCTTATTAAGGCTGTGGTTTTCTTCCTATAAATAGGAAGGAACTATTCAGAATCAAAGGACACAAAAAGAAAAAAAAAAACCAACAATCAAAATCCAAAGTCACACAACGCCTTTATCTTTTCTTTTATGTAGGATTCCACATAAATATATCAGCTAAGTTTTTTTTTTTTTCTTGGAGCACCATCTTGACAATCATAACTCTGGGAGAGAGCCTCCTAGCTTAATCACCGAACTTCTTTGGTTGATTAACAAGGAGAAAGCCTCATGTCGTGAGGAAGAGAAACCTACAGCTAAGATTTGTTCTTTCCTGGCCGCAATCGTTTTGATCAGAACTCATAATAAATATATATATCATTCTTGTTATCCATGTGAGTCGAACCTAAAACTTCATCAAACTAAATTGAGACAAATACCACTAGACTAAAAGCTAATTGATCTTATTAATATTATTATTACTACAAAAGCCTAATAAAAAATGAATAATTGATAACTTGTGAAAGCTATAGCCTTGGTGGCTCATGTTATGTATTTAATGTTCATTTATGTCTCTTAAAAATAAAAGTACTCCAAATGGAACATGGTCATATTGCTCTATGTCCATTATATTCAAGAGATCAAAGTTTGGCTCCTTAAAACTAAAGAGGATCTCCTCTTCAAAACTGAGATTTTGACACTTGTTCCAAAACAAAGAAAGTTAAAAGAATTTCAAAAAATAAAATAAAAATTTCAATGAAATTGACAGAGTTTCAAAATCCCTTTGTTTTGAGGAGATGAGCTCCTCCTCAAGGATGGTCAAATGCAAGATTTTCAGTTGAAGAAATCTTCAATGTCAGTTATAATATTCCTTTTACAAATCTTTAATATCGGTTATGTGACAATTATGAACTCTTTTACGGTTTTTTGTCAAATTAATTCACATTGAGCCATTCCAATTTCAACTGTTCTTTTTTCTTACTTATCTTTCCACATTATTATTCCCATCAAATTGTTACTAGGTTTTATCAACCACATCGGTTACCATAATCTTATTGCACTATAGCAACTATAAAAGCATGTTCCATCCAGTGTCGTAAAATTAATTTCTTCACAAGCCATAGCTGGCATGGCTCGGTTCAATTATGGAAGTGTAGCTCTGCTCACCATGTTCATTTTCTTCTTCACGTGGGCAGGGCTTGGTCGGAAGACAAGACATGTCAGGGTCACAAATGCATTGGAGGGAGGCTCGACCCTCACCGTTAACTGCCGATCCGAGGACGATGACATTGGTATCCAAGTGCTCCAACCTCAAGACTCATTTGAATTCCATTTTAAACCGACGTTTATCGGAATAACACGATTCTACTGCAGTTTTCAGTTGCCGGATGCATCAATTCACTGGTTCGACGTGTATAATCACTGGAGAGATGGTAGAGATTGCAGTGAATGTTATTGGGTTATACGTGATGGTGGCCCTTGCGTGTTTAACTGGGACAACCAACAATATGACATTTGCTATAAGTGGTCGTAAAGGAAGTCCATTATTAAGTTAGTTTTTTGTTTGGTTTGGTTGTTATGTGAATTATGAATGAAAATGAACTCGATCCGCATGAATTAATTTATATTTTGAAGAGATAATAAGAGTAATTCATTTCTATTGATATAACTTTTATCAAAACAAAATATGTTAAGAGCCATTCAGAAGCTCCTTTACAGAACTGGAAAGTTACTGGTTTAGCTTCTGTATCCCCACAAATTACAAACCTTGTGCATCTGTGCCTACAATCTGGGTGTCTGTTCTTAATACTTGGATAAGAATATGGGCTTCTGAATGGATGACTGCAAAGTTATTGATTTGGTAATTGATTTATCACTGAACTGGAAAGTGTTTTTACAAACTATATAAACAGCATGTACAAGTTTTTATATAGGTCAATAACAACAATTACATACACCAGGTTAGTGTCAATTGCAAATTCTTAGCTATTTTACCCAAACAGAGAGACACTAACTCTGTTTTTCAAAGAACAAAAATTTAAAAGTTTAGAAGTTTCTGTTGACAAACTAGAAACATTAGTCTTATTGCTGATTTTGCTGTCTCTGTTGGCCAAAATTCGGATGATTCTGTGGTGTACCCTGAAGTGCTACCATATTAGGCTGAAGATTCTGAGCATTTGGTGGAATGTTTCCGAATGCACCTTGCGAACCATGCTGCTGTTGCTGCTGCTGCTGCTGCTGCTGCTGCTGCTGTAGAGGCATCATACCACCAGTATTTGCTGCTCCCATGTTAAACACTGCATGCAAAGACCCCAACTACTAAATCAAACCAGGAACAAGAAGAACCAGATTGCAATACTCATATATGAGGTTAATATTAGACCAAGAAAGGGCGTATGTCGTACTCTGATCACTCAACATTTGGGAAGCATGGCTCCTCTGGGGATTGTTACCAGACAATTCAAACTGTGGAGCAAAAAGAGCAAAAGGGATTAAGTCATCACATTATCAGTCACATGATATCAAAACAATTCATATCATCAAAATACAGCATCCACCTTAGATAAGTTACCCTTTGAGAATAAAGAACTCCACAAGCAAAAAGGAAAAGGCACAAACTAATAAAATGAAGAAACTAATATAAACATGGGAAACACAACAAACCAAATCACATAGGAAATGTACCTGCATTCGAGGCATAAGTGATTGTGAGGGCATAGTGGCCGAAATGTTTGGTATCTGAAACAGGAAAAGAAATGAAGATGTAATGGCATAAATATCATCAAGAAGTTAAAAAAAAAAAAAAAATGCAGCACTTTGAATTAGATGAAATAGAAGGGCATAAAGGTGGAGTTATGCAAAACTTACACAATATAAAAATACAAGCATATCACAAACAATACAAGTTGATGTTCTGAACCATGCAATGAATAGAATCTTCCCACTCTTTTTCATGCAAATAATAAAGTGATAATGAATAGGCACAAAATCTAACCATTTGACTCGGTGTCGTCTGAGCAGCATTAAATAGTGCACTATTTGCAGTGCCAGAAAACTGGCCAAGATGACGATTCATTTGATTTCCTGGATTAAGTTGGTTTTGACCAATGCCATGTTGAACGTGTCCAGAAGGCAACTGCCTACCCTGAAATTGCTGGTGCCCCAGAGGCTGAGAAAATTGCATTTGATGTTGTCCGTGTAACTAGAGAGAATAATAATTACTAGTTAAGTAACCCCATAAATGGGGAAATGCGGCAAGACAAATAAATGCTATTTTGCATTGTTGATGCAAAAGCTCATGTAGTTTTGCCAATAACATGTGAGAGGGAAAGAAAGAAAGAGTAACACCTAAAATACTACAGTTTTGCAAAATTCTCTAATATGAAGATGAACTCCTCAAGGCTACAAACCACCAAACATAGCACAAGGGAAAAGCACACATTCATTCCCCATGACTCTACAGTCATCCGTTCAGAAGCCCAAACTCTTATCCAAGCATTAAGAACCAACACCCAGATTATAGGCGCAGATGCACAAGGCTTGTAATTTGTGGGGATATGCGGATGCAAATACTTCCACCTTATTAAACAAAAGGGCAACGCAAGTAAATAGATTTTTCACTAATATCTTAAAGTACATATCTAATTCCCGAAAGTGTGAAAGATTCAACGAAAGCAGCATCTAGATCCTTAGAAAAACATAAGAGAACTACTAAGAGATGATAACCAGAAAAAGAGACAAGAAAAAAGGAAAAAAGGTAAAAAAGGAGTTAGCAACAAAGTTACCGACTGAAACTTCTGCGGCTGGCCCTGCAAATCATGCAGCTGTTGCAGTTGGTTCTGCATGATGAATGAGAGAGTCAAAAGTTACATTCTCTAGATGACTGGCCATGGACTTAATCTAGAAAACAAATATTTGGAAACTCGCATTGAGTCTTTAATGAAATGGATGATGTGGCAACAATTCCTAAGCCATAAAATAGCATATAGGATGTTGGCATAAAACCTTACTTGCCCTAGTCCTTGCATTGCAGATTGCCTAAATTGTTGCTGAGCAAGGAGTTGCTGCTGCTGATGCTGAGGTAATTGCATCAATTTTTGCTGCTGTTGCTGCTGTTGTTGTTGCTTCTGTTGTTGGCTTTGTTGTTGAGGGGATGGCGTATTCATCATGTTTGTGCTAGACCTTGGTGAGTTGGCATACGGCAGTGGAGATGTCGTTGTGTTATCAAAGTTTGAAACACTGGTACCACCAGGAGATGCAGCCGGTCTTCCCATTAGTTGTGATCCAGAAACCTGCTTTTGACATTGTCAAGTAAGAGGGCCAGAAGATGCACAGTACATCTATATCATTTAAACATTCATCAAAGTAACGAAACTTGAAAAACAACATTATGTTGTTGGCTAAGGTTGACCAAGGTTATGTGAGACCCTGACCAAACCCTATTCTCTTTCAAAGAAAAAGTTCAAATCCAAATTACAGGGCCAAATCAGTCCACTAAATGGGTTTGAGGTGGATCCAACTCAACATGATTACAAAATAAACTTATGAATAATAAAAGTAGAAGTTTAGATGAAGGAACCGATAAGGGGTAATGGTAAGGATGCCAAGAACGTAGCCTTGCCAACATGATTAGCAAACAATAGCGCAAGACAACTGGAAGGGATCCCTCACTACTTACCAAACAATAGCTCAAGACAACTGGAAGGGATCCCTCATTACTCAAACACTCATTTTGGTTAGGCCCAGAACCAAAAACCAAAGTCAAAACAATAAAGCTACAGAAATAAGAAATTTTAAAACTGTATAATTGACCTCACAAATGCAGAGAATGAAGCAGAGGGTTTCAACAAGATGGAAAACGAAACAGTCCTTTTGTGGAGAGAGTATCTAAGCTGTGTAAACTTTGAGGATGTAGGTCTTGCAACTTCGGGTGATGTGATCAAAGAAGATGGGAATAAATGCAACAACAACAACAACAAAAAAGCGGCCAAAATGAGTGATGGCAGAGAAAATATGAGGAAAGATTCAGAGATCCGTGTGCTTATATTATGAAAAATGTGATTATGTATAGGGAGAGATGATGATGAAAACAATACTTTCTAAGGTAAATTCAATCGACAACAAAATGAAATAACTTTATCATCATAACTTGATTAGCAATTCCCCTCAATTAAGAATTCAAACTCACAAAGTGGCCCTTTAAGAAGCCTATCATCTAACCTGCATCAAGGGGCTCTGAGCAGTCAAGTTACTTGATGATACAGGGGTATTCTTTAAGTACATACCTGAAAAAACTTTAGTTAAAGTCACCTGAAAAGCAATGGGGTACAACCTAGTACATCAACTCATGGTTAAATCATGGTTGAACAACAAGTAACTGATTATTACCAGAGGTTTCGGCAAAAGGCTGAGCTCCATCACCAACAGTGAGCACATCTACCAGATGCATTGGAAGTGCAGTTGTATTCTGTCTTTGGTCTACAGGTAACCTTAATCCTGCATGCATGCATTTACAAACCCATATGAAACCATTCACATATATCCATACTCGGTTTGAATGACAAGTACTAAATCATAAACAAATAGAGACACTACATTTGAAAGTTAAAGCAATAACCCGATTGCAATATTAAGAAAAAAGAACCTAAAGCTGAGCAAGGACCTAAAAAGTAGAGCTTATGAATGAAACGATCACCAAAATCAATCAAGCAAGTCGTTAACAAAAACTGCAACATTGAGAAGCAGAAAGTGTTTCAGAAAGACAATGAATAGTGGTTACCTTCGCCAAAATTAACAGCAGCACGGAGAAGATTTTCTTGCTCTTGAATTTTGGCAGCCTGAGCCTTGTCCAGAGTAGGAACAATAGGTATGCCTTGACGAGTTCCAAAGCAGTAAGCTTTACGAGTATCAGCCAATACTTTCTCAGCACTTTCACAAGCTCCTCCAATCATATCAATCCTTGCCTGCATACAATAATCTGAAGCTTCTGAAATTGAATAGACATACAAAATTGGAACAAAACCCAGATGCTAAAATGAACCCTAAATCACCTTCAGCTTCTCAATTTGAGAACCTATGGGGAGGCTCTGCAAACCATGAAGCAATTGCTCTCTCTTGGCATTGTCTTCAACCTCCATCTCAGGCAATAGCTTCGAGGACAGCATCACGGGTAACACTGTAGAGTTTTCAGCGTTCACATTCTTGGGATGAACCACGAAGGCCTTGGAGACCTTCTTGATTTCATCGACGATATTGAAGAGCTCGAGATTGACCATGGAGTATTGGCTCAAGATGTCTTGCCATTTGGGAGTTGTGTTGGCGTAAGCGTAGGCGTTGAGGTCGTCGAGAATGCGAGAGATAGCTTTGAAGAGGCTGATGGCTCGGGTCTTGACGGACTCTAGGTTCAGCTGTTGCTGCACGGCGTCGTTTAGCCTCTCTACCGCCATGGGTTGCGGTAGTTGTTGCTGTTGGGGCTGAGGAGGTTGGTTCTGTACCACGCCTTCCATGGCTGCCATTGTTGCTTGAGAATCAGAGCGAATGAGAGAGATTGAAGGACGAGGCTGAAGCATTTTTAATTTCAGTGGGCCAATTGTGCCATTCAGGCCCAATGTAAAATGCAAAGTTTCATTCCTAGAATGCCACTCATATCCTTAAAAATAATGAGTGGCATATTAGGAATGAAACACAATGTAAAACATAATAATGGGTGGGCCTATCTATACCACTGTGGTTTTATTTCAAGCCGATCACCTATTATTGGGTTTTAACTTTCCAACATGACAATGAGTGATAGGCTTAAGATACCACTATGATAGCATCCCCGTTATATGCAAATTCTTCTCATAATTAAGGATTAATTAGATTGACACCCCTCTCATATTTTGTGTTTTTGTAAAAATTTCTCCCAAAATGAATTTAACAATAAAAATTAAATTGTGCATACATCCCTTGAAATTTATTCATATTGTCACATACCTCCCTCAAACTTTACCAATATTCCACATCATTTTTAAAAGTTTTATAATTACAAAAATCTGAAAATTTTCACCTAATTTTCCCCTCCCCCTATTCCATTTTGCAAAACCACCCTTTTGCCATGAAACACATGTATTCAGAGGTGCAATATAATACTGGTTTAGTGTTATGTTCCATTAAAATCATGCCAACACAAAAGGGTATTTACATGTTGCATATTTTATGGTCTAGAGCAGAGACAACCACAATGGGGTCACTAGGGTCAAACGATCCTATGGAAGTCATGGAAATAGGCTTGAAGGTCCACCTGAGCCGATTGTGTGACCTCATGGGAAACCCTCCAAACCCTGAGAGCAACTCCACCCATTTGCCCTTTTCTATGGCAAGGGAGGGCTAGGGCAGCCACTATTCACTTGAATAGTTCTGCCCTTGCAAAAGGTTATGGTGTTTCCACCAATTGCCATGGCAACAATTATTCACTTGAGATATGAGGAGAAAAATTTGTATAGAGTTTTGGTGTGGGAAGTGAAAACTACAACTAAGTATTTATTTTAAAAAAATCTGAAATTTTTGTATTTTTTTAGATTTTTTTAAATTTTTTTATTGCGACATCAAGAACCGGGTTTGAAACTAAGGCAGATCTTGCTCGAGGGCTAGCTGGGTTCGTGGCCCTATTTCGCAGGCTAGCCCTTGCCCCATCTCCCCAAAAAAACCCCACCCCATCTCATCTCCTTCATTGCATGCAAGCCTACCGCCGTGTCCACTTATTGTGTGTGTGCCCCCCCTTAAAATGAAATTGAATTTATGACTTGATTATATTGTTTTACACTATAACCCCAAGAGACAAGATTCTTGGATTCGTCATAGGTTCAGAGCTTGTAACAATTTGATCTCTATCTTTGAATGATAAGCGTGAGAGATACTCTATTAAGACAAGATATTAGTAAGTACCAGATTAATCTTCTGTTAAGACTGGAAAACATATTTGGATTATCAAACTATCAGCAAAAGAGATAAGCAGAAATGTTATTTAAAGAAGGTAATAAATCTTAGCAGGCATTCAAATCAATATATATATATATATATATATATAGACATCATAACCAAGTAAAATTTATTACATACAGGACCATGAAAAGAGTTCTGCTAGCTTCACCCGAAAAGAAAAAAGTCACATGCAAAAACGACTTAGCTAGCAGCAAAATCACCATAATGACAATAAGGTCAAATTAAAATTTTGGTTTTGTTTAAAAAAATTTTATAAAAAAACTTATTGTTTTCGTTGAAAGATGAAAACTGCTATGTTGTCTGTCAATCACATAATGCTGCAACCACCGTTTAAAGTAGTTTGTCCGACATCGACACCAACCTTCAATATCCAAGCTACTTTCACAACCACATCCTGAAATAATAAATACACGATCATAAGGAATTAGTCAATAATTATGTAGGCCTGTCTCTTAAAATTTAGCTAAAAATACACAAAATTTATTTTATGAGCTCTTTATAAAATTTGAACTCCAATCATACTCTCTAGTTTAGGGAATCATAAATACTATAGTTATTTTTTAATTTAATATGATTGGTCCATCTCTATAAAATATATATATATATATATTAGTTAAAACTTTAAACTATGCATAAAACAAAACAACATTAAATTATAGGGAGCCACTAAGAGTCCTTTATCTTTCCTCATATTTAGGAGCTCTTGGGCCCCGTTTGGTTCATGGGAAATGAGACTTGGGGATGAGAAATCAATTACTTTCCCATATTTGGTAAGTCCAAGCATGGGAAATCGTTGCATGGCCCATGGGAAAGTAAGGGGAAAGTAAAGCCATCATCCCAACTTGGGTTTTGTTTTTCCTCCTCATGGGAAAGTTTGGGGAAATGAACCAACATTAAATATACATTTTTCATGACCATTTTGTCCCCATTAACAATTTAGAATTACAATATATCATTAAATGCATTCTTTTTTATTTAATTTAATATGGGTATAATCAAAAATTTATACAAACTTTGTTTTTCATTCCTACTCAAAACAAACATGGGAAAGGAAATAAAGTTCTATCTCCCGGTTACTTTCCCAACATTATCAAACGTGGAAAATGAATCTTCCATTTCCCATCCCTTAGAAAATGACATGGGAAATGATTTCCCCTCAAATTCATTCCGTAAACCAAACGAGGCCCAGAGGTCTCTATATTTTAGGAAATGAATAGGGAACATAGTTGAAGTTGTATTTTTCCAATTCCTCCCTAAAAATTTATCTTAAATGGTGGTTTAAGAACCCAATTGTGGATGCTTTAAGTGCAATAGTGTACGTAGTATGAGAGCATGTCATGTGGTATAACTCATTTATTAGAATATATATAAGTGGATATTTATTGATATTATATCATAAAAGTGGAAAATATTAACTATACCGTCCATCCATATTATAACATGTGGACGAGTCATACCACATAACTATATCCCAATATCATATAATAATTTCTCAATGCAAATGATTAGAGTGGTAGTAGATTACACACATTGTATAATGCCTACAATGCACATGTGGCAATAATTTCTTGAGTAAGTTCAGTTTTAGTCATCTACAATGCCCCCTATTTTTTTAGTTGAAAATTTTAGCTAAAAACACACAAAAACTATTTCTATAAAATATCAACTTCAATTATACTCCATAGTTTTGGGCGTCTGAAATGCTATAATTCTTTTTTAATTTAGCATAAATGGTCTCTCTCAAAAAAATATATATATATATATAACAAAAAATAGTCAGCATTAATTAAAAGTTTAAAATATTCATAAAATAAAGCAGCATTAAAATATTATAGGGACCCACTTGGAGGTTTTTTTTCTCTTTTTTCAAATTTATGAGATCCTAGATGTCTCCCTATTTTAAGAGGTGGATGAAGAGCATGGTTGGAGTTGTATTTTTCCAATTTGTCTCTAGAAGGTGAGAGCCCATTCCCATTGTAGATGCTTTTAGTAAAAATATATCTATTAAAATTAATTAACTACATATTACTCCATGCAGGTTAGGGTCATTGTCGAAATTGGCCTCGAGGAAGGGAGTAAAATGTAGTTAATCCAAAATACAAAATAGTATTAGGATTTTTTAGGGCATGTACCAAGTTAGTGGTCATAGTTATCTTGGGACCACAAATCTCACTAGATGACAGTCACATTTTTTCAGACCATCTCCAAGAAAGATGTTAAATCTAACGTGTCACTTTTAGCAAGTAAAAAAAGGGAGCATTTTTGCTACCATATGTGCACCCTCACCACCCAACTCATGACTTGACATTTGTCCAAACCTATAACCCTAGTTAACTATTTGTTTTTAAATATTTTAAAGCATTTAAAACTCAAAAATAAAATAAAATATATAAATAAATAAAATAAAATAAAAAAACTCTCTCCTTCTATATCCCTCTATTCCGAACCAACCCAACCAAGAGGCCCTATTTTCTATAGCCACTTCCCTCAACAACCCCAGCCACCATTTCCTCCCTCACCTCATTCATCCTCATCAATCAGAAAGATTAAATGGAAAAGGTAAAGAGACATGTCCGTCACAGTTTCTAATTCTCAGGTGGTTTCGTTGTAGTCGTCTATTTTCTGCAACAAGCCAAGAAACCGTAACTCTAGCACTGCCGTCACCAGACATGGTGGCTTCTTGTTCGTCATCGTTGTCGCCTTTCCAGCTTCGGATCTAGAATATCCTTTAGATTTGAGCCATTCAAGTGCTTGAAATTTGTAGATTCTTGCATCTTGAAACCATGCTTCCCTTTTCTCATTTCTCATTGGAGGTCGGGAAGGGGGGAGGGAGAGAAAGAGACATGTACTTTTTTTCTTTCTTTTTAAATATTATTTGGTTTAATTTTATTGGTTTTAAATACTTTAAAAGATTTTAAAACAAATAGTTAACTATAGTTATAGGAATGGATAGATGTCAAGTAGGGGTGGTCATCTCATCTGAATTATCCGTGTACCAATCATACCGTACCGACGGTTTGGTTTGGTTTGGTTAAATAATTATTTTTTAATTTTAATTATTCTGATTCGATCCATACCGAAATGTTTGGTTTGGTTAACGGAAACAAAATTCCTAACCCAACGGAAACCCGTACCGATCCAATATTTATACTTATTTTATTATTTAAATACAAAACAAGAAACCAAAGGTAATACAATCAGCATTTTGTATCACTCCTTTATCACTACTGTATCACTTCTTTCTCACCATTGTATCATTGCTTTATCACCATTTTATCACTGCTTTATTACCACTGTATCACTTCCTTATCACCATTGTATCACTTACCCGGGTACTGTAGCACTTTTTGGTCATAGAGGAATTTATGTACTTCATATGTTTTTCAATTTCGACCTTTGTCCTGTTTTGTACACTGTAACTTTCCAACTGTTGATCCAAATTTTATGTTCTTTATATGGTTGGATTCAGCATGAAAAAGAACACTCAAAGGTTCAAACAACAAAAACAAGTGACTCCTAGTACATCTTGAGTACATATTGAATGATATAGTGACTAAGTTATTTGATTTCATACTTGGATGAATTAGACTATTGGGCTTTTATATTTTACAAGGATAATTTGGTATATTTGTTCAAGAACTTATGTTATATGAAAGTATTATAAATTGTATTTTTATTAGTATGTTTTATATTACGGTATTATCGGTGTACCGACCAATCCGAATCAAATATTAGGTTAACCGATCCGAAGTCTACCAAAGTCTTTGGTTTGATTAACGGAAGAGCCTTCTACCATTCAAAACTGATCCGTGCCCAGGCCTAATGTCAAGTCATGAGTTGGGTGGTGAAGGTGCACATATGGTTAAAATTGTGAGCAAAAATGCGCCCCGTAGAAAAAATAGTTGAGACTCACTCCAACCGAAATGTTAAATATCCTACATGGATTAATGTGTCTAGATTGTAGTAAACCAATAAATAATACATAACATTTTAATATTTTAATTTGACATATAAGGTGGAATGTAAAACTCTATTATATGTCAAACTGCCAAATAAGTCATGAAATTCAATTTTAACGTTTGATATGTGACATTTCCCTTTGGAGATGCTCTCACTATTAAAGTTTATTTCAGTTATTGTTTGCTTAATATTTGAATTTCTCTTTTAACCTAATTCTACTATCGAAACCCTTATAAATTCCATGGTAGCCTTTGCCGATGAATAAATTGAATTAAGTTTCTCATCTTATTTTCTTAATTATCTGAATTTTACTATTTTACTCTCATTTGGATATAGTAAATGACTACCTTATAAGTGCCTTTGCTTTTTATATCTAAATTCTAGATCAACAAATAGCCTAATTTTATATCTACATACAGTATCTACTCTTAAGTGTAGTACTAACCACATTCTGTGTGGCTACCAGAATGAGTCTACATTAGTTCTTTGAGAATTTCACAACTCATTGTTGATCCAGAACAAAATCCTCCAACGATACCTTGAGTTCAAGCCAAACTTGTGGCATCATGGTGTTACTGCTAAGTGATTATGAAGGCAAAAAAGATTGCATTTGTAAAAAGAAATAAGAAAACTTACATCAGAATCTTGATCTTGGGACCAGCTTGGCTGCATGCTTATCAACAAATAGCGTCAGTGTGTTGACAAGATAATTATTTGATGGAAACAAAAAATTTATGTTCTCAAACTATATCGTACTGTGAGATCATATATGTACACACGTATGTAACTTTATTTATTAAGAGGGATCGTTTTGATTATTATACTTTGTTTATGGAAAAATTTGGCCCACAAATGCCATGTCTGAAAATAACAAGAAATTATAAAACTACGTTAGTATGGTCACGTACGTCTTGTACACGTGTTATAAGTAATTTTTTCCATTTATAGAAGCATATTTTTCAAATGAATAATTAGTGTTAATTACCTGATTTTGTGTCATGGTGGATACAGCAGCCTTGCTGCGCAGTCAGGCATAGTTGTCTACAAGGTTGGCATGGATGTGAGTGTAGCTTCGACCGCTATAGCAGGAGGAGCATAGGTCGAAAGTTGTAGTTTTATTATAATGGAAGCAGTCAAAACAAGTGAAATATAGTGCCTAGCGCAGAAATGTATTATAAAAAAATCCGCGTATAGCCGAACGGCTATACTATTTACAATAATAATAAATAAATAAAGAGGACTGTCTGTGGCTAGCGGTCTTCGTGGCCACGTGTCAAATATCGTATAGCTGATATACCTTTTTTATAATAAAAAGTTTAAAAACCTAAGTATAGCCGTGCGGCTATACTAATTTTAAAACGCGAGTATGGCCGCCCGGCTATACTAGCTTTATCATACATAAAAGATCCGTCTATAGCCGCACGTCTATACTATTTATAAAAATAAAAAAAAGACCCGCCTGGCATCTAGCGCTCATTTCGCCACGTGTAAAATACTATTTTTTATAATAAAATACCGTAGTATAGCCGCGCGGCTATACATTTTTTATTTAAAAATATCTCGAGTACAGCCTACCGGCTGTACTATTTATAATAAAGAAGGACCACCCGCTTCCCGTGTCGATAGCCTCGCGGCTATACCTTTTTATTAAAAATATAGCCGTCGGCGATACAAAATGAGGGCATGCCTTGCGCTTAGCACCACTCGTCACGTGTCTAAAACAGTATAGCCGTATAGCTATACTATTATATATTAAAAAAATGTATCTATCTATATAAAGGTACTGCTTAGTTTAGGAAAAATATCAACGACATTCTGAATCAACCATAGTTGTTTATACCAACTATAGTTTAGGAAAAATACCAACTCCTTGGAGAATTATAGCAACTGCTTGGTATTTTTCCTAAACTATAGTTGTTTATTTTTCCCAACCATAGTTGTTTATTTTTCTAAATCAAAATTCACAAAGGATGTGTGCATGCAGTTGGAATTAAAGTTGTAACTTGTGACATCGTGGTATGAAATCTATGAAATAATCCATATTCGCATTTTGTTGTCAGTTTATATTGACACTTTGTGGATAATGATTTTTTTGACTGAATTATAATTGTAATCACAAAATTTCTAAAATAATAATAATAAGACCCCACTGTAATTTTTTTGACTGAATTATAATTGTAATCACAAAGAAAGAGGCACTTTTTTTTTGTCTGACTTGTTCTTAAAAAAAAAACACAACATAAGAATTGCAACGAGAACGAGGTTACCCTGACTCTTGACTCTGAGGAACCCAAGCTTCCGAACATTATAAATACCTTTTAAAAAACTTGACGAAGGTAAATTACAAAACCAAATACAAGGACTATCAACATGACTCGTTCTATAAAATGTTTTGCTTTGGAAGAAGAAAACAAGCTAATAAAATAGGATGTTTTTGGGTTGTCATTCTCATATCATACCCGGCAGATTCTAATGGTCCAAATTTTTTATTTATTTATAAATATATATATATATATTATACGATTCTAATGGTCCATTTGTGAGAGCAGCCCCATACTTTTTTTCTCAGGCCAGGCTCTAGCCTAGTCCGTGCCACACCCAATTCCCACTGGTAAAATCCTCTCCAAAGTCCAAAACACAAATTACAGAAAATGTTAAGTGGTTATTACTTGATTAGTTTTAGGCTTTTTTTTTGGTGGAGTATAAGCGATAGTCTAAATTAGAGGGGAGAATAATTTATCACACACATACACGCACAACTATGATGTCATGAGGGTTCAAATCTGAGACCTCTGATTTGCAAGTCAATGACCTTTTCTACTGGACTAGACATGTTGATGGTACTCAAGAGCTCTTAAACCACTCTAGGATATGCTATTTTTTCTGATATGAGATCTTGAATCCTAAGCCATTTATTGAGTTTTATTTTTTAGGTTTATTGTATTTCAAGAATGTCTTTGCTTAAATTCATTTATGAGTAATTAAGATTTAATGATATTTATTTTTTAGTGTTAAAAGAAGTCTCAAGTTTGAAACCCATTTTTCCAAAATAGCTTAATATCACAAAACATCTCTAAGGTTTATGAAACTGTCAGATTGCATCTCTAAGGTTTTTGTGTCATTCGTAGTCCTCAAGGTTAGTATGTGTGATCACAAATGGTCTATGCCGTTAAGTTTCGTTAAAAACTCCGTTAGTTATTACAAAACATCTCTGAGGTTCACTCACCTATCATAAATGGTCCTTGCAAAATTTTTATTTTTTTCATTTAAAATTTATAAAATTTTGGTTTTTTTATAAATTATTTACAAATATATATTGTATTTTAAATACATGTGACACTATATTTTTGAAGATGTGAGTTCCGCATATATGTCACATCAACAAACTAATGAAGTTTTTAAAAATTAATTTAAAATTCATAAAATTTAAAAAATGAAAAAAAACCATTTATAGAAAGATTTTAACCTTGAAGACTATTTATGAATCCTAAACCCTTGGTTTTTTCATTTTTAAATTTTATGAATTTTAAATTATTTAAAAATATATGTTGTTTTTTAAATACACATGACACTGTATTATTGGAGATGAAAAAATAATTTTTAAAAATAATTCAAAATTCATAAGATTTAAAAAAGAAAACCAAAATTTTATGAATTTTAAATGAAAAAATTAAGAAATTTCGCAGGGACTATTTGTGATAGGTGCGTGAATCTCATGGATGTTTTGTAATATATATATGCCACGTCAGCAAACTAACGGAGTTTTTGATAGAACCTAACGGCAGAGACTATTTGTAATCACACATACTAACCTTGAGGACCACGAATGACAAAAAAAAAAAAAAAAAAAAATTAAACACGTAATCTGATAGTTTTGTAAACCTTAAGGACGTTTTGTAATATTAAGCATTTTCAAAATAGAACGAACAAAAGTGATAATTCGGATAGATAGACAGAATGAATTTTTTTACAACGCAAAACTTAATTTTACCCCTTGAATAAGATTAAAAAGAACAAAAAAACTAATTGAAATAAAATAGATAAATAAAAGAAAGAAAAATCCGGGAATGTAGCCTGCTTTTTCCACATATTCACTTTTAACGGGTTAAAATTAGGAATAATACTAGTCTTACACATTTATTATACCACAATTTTATACCACATGATTTATGTGTATATACTGCATCATGTAAAAAACTAGTTTTTGTTTTCTAATTTTATTTATTAAAATACACTTATTCATTTAATTGATGTGGCATATGTACATCATGTGGTATAAAACGGATAATAATGTGGTAAGTGTAACATTACTCTAAAATTAGTAGCCAATTTTAAAAAAAAAGCACACACGCCTCCACTTGTCATCTGTACTGTGCACCATTCTCGCCCTCAGCCGCCGCCTCTCAGATTCAATAACACAAACAAACACAAAACCAAAACCCCAACTTGCTTTTCATTTTCTTCCTTTCAGAAACTGTGTTTTGCCGAGTAGCCACACATTTCACATCCATGGCAGCTTGCTCCACTGTTGCTCCACCATCCACCTCTTTCATCAGCAACAAGGTATTCTCTTTTATTTCAATACCCGTATAAAGTTCTCACATTTAAGTCTGAACTCTTTTTTTTCCTTTTGTTTTCCTGATTCACTAAACCATGTCTTCTGAAATTTGATTTGAACCGCAGAAAGATTTGGGTCTCTCTGCTTTCTCTTCCGCATCGCCGCTTTCCAGTCAGAAATGCAAGAGAACATCCAAGACAATCTGTTCAGTCACTGCACCAAAACAATCAGAGCGCAAACCTGCCACTACTGGCTCGGTTAGGATCTTTATTTCCCTTTTTCTTCATTGTTTTGTGCGGTTAGAATTAATGGGAATCTCCAGCTCATTGTTTTTTACATTGGGTTTTGATTCATTCTCAGGTCAAGACGGGAATGACGATGACTGAGAAGATATTTGCTAGAGCTTCTGAGAAAACCCAGTTGAGCCCTGGTGAGAATGTTTGGGTTAACGTCGATGTTTTGATGACACATGATGTTTGTGGCCCTGGTTCCTTTGGGATCTTCAAGAAAGAGTTCGGCCAGAACGCCAAGGTACTTCATTTTTTGCCAAAAACATCAGTGTATTAAACACCCACCAGCCCAACTCCCTCTTAAACTTTAAGAGCTGAACTAGGGAGAGGAAATCGGGATGGCCCTTGAAGCAGCACAATCAGAAGCCATATTCCTAAACATGCTTTACAAACCAAAAACGAAAAGGAGTTGGCATAAATTTTAAGTGAGACGTAATAGGTTCATTGATCAAGTCAGGGTGACTCTCTTTATCTAGCAATGGTAATGATCACATTCAGAGATACATAGAATAGGTTTTGGCAGGAAGTGGGTGCTGTGAATTATTCATTGCTTTAGCTTCTTTAGCTTTTCAATGATTATAGATGGGAGGTCGAGAGGAAGATTTAGAACTTCTTAGGGGCTACAACAGGTGGGAGTTGCTCTACCCTGTTTTATTTACATTATTTGTTGAGATCTTTAGGAGGTTGTTGTTGAGAGCTAGAAATTGTTATTTCATAGAAGGTTTCACAGTGGGGAAGGAGTGAAAACAAGTATCTCACCTTCAATTTGCGAATGACATTTCTTTTCTTGACAGTGAGGGTGGAGAAATTTGCCAATTTTGTTCAGATATCACTCTTTTAAGTTATGTCAGGCCGAAAGATTAACACACCCAAGGTTGTGCTGGTCGCAATCAATGTGAAGGATAGATCCAGAGGTCTCTAGCAAAGGGAGTGGCATGTGACATAGGTAGTGGAAGAAGGCTGTGTTGCTAGATGTGGAGACTTATCTTGACTCAACCCATACTGAGTAGTCTCCCTAAGTATTGCATGTCCCTTTTAAGATTGTCCAATAGGTGGCTAGGAAAGTTGATAAATTAAGGAGTTTCCTGTGGGAGGCGTGGAGGGAAAAAAAATTGATGATTAATAAGTTCAGATATTATTCAAACACCAAAAGAAAGGGGAGGGTGAACTATCGGAAACTATATACTAAGAGATAGAGTAGAGTTGGCTAAATCCTTGTGGTGCTTCCCTCAGGAGCAGAATTGAGTGTTAGGGATCCAAATGCCCCGATAATTGGTTGATGGATTTTATTTGCCTGACTCATAGCTTGATGGCGTATATTTGGTTTTTTTTAAGCTTACATCTTCAGCTCTTGTCTTGCTGTGTGTATTTTTACTGTTAATAATGTCTATTTTACATATCTGAAATTTGTAATCGCTGCATTATTTATGTTTTCTTGGGGGATAAATATTGCATCATCGTTTTGACATTACAGGTTTGGGACCGTGAAAAGATTGTAATTATACCTGACCATTATATATTTACAAGTGATGAACGTGCGAATCGTAATGTGGATATTTTGAGGGATTTCTGCACAGAACAAAACATCAAGTACTTCTATGATATCAAGGATCTGAGTAATTTTAAGGTTTGGCTCTGAAGTCGTATTGTTTCTTATGGTTTATTTGCTTTTATTTTCAGATATTGAGTTTAACTCACATTTTTGCAGGCTAACCCTGATTATAAGGGTGTGTGCCATGTTGCTCTTGCTCAAGAAGGCCATTGCAGGCCTGGAGAGGTACTTTCATTTTGCAGAGTTCACTACTATTTTATGGCTTTAGAATCCAAAAAACAGCAATCAAACACTTTATATTGCCTTCAGGTCCTACTGGGTACAGATTCTCACACCTGTACTGCGGGAGCTTTTGGACAATTTGCTACTGGAATCGGGAACACTGATGCAGGTTTTGTGTTGGGCACTGGGAAGCTCCTGCTCAAGGTTTGCAGATGTTTCAGATTTGTTTTCATTTCTACTTTCCCAATCACATATAATTATCACTGACCAGAAGATATCATGCAAATGGTGTAATTCCACGGATATTTTGACTTCCATTAATATAATATTGGTTAATATGGCTCCCATTCTCCCTGTTTAGCTTTCATATTGTGTTTCACACCTATCAAAATTTTCTGAGGCATTGATATTATTTGCTGATCTTGTGACACTAATGGTTTGGGAGTTATTTCTTACCTTATGTGCAATTGGTGATGATTTTAGAATAATTTATAATTAGTGTCTGAGTTTGTGTAAGAAATGAAGGGCTAATGAATCATCAACATTGTTATAATGGTACAGATATTTCGGCTTGTATGTTGGATTATGTCTTTGGTTTTGGTATGAATAATGACATGTACAAATTGTTTGAGGGGGTAGTGATTCAGTTAATGATCGACATTGGTATGTGCATAAATATTTCTGTTCTGGATATGAACATGTCATCTAGGTGATGCCCCATGTGTTAATGTTACATGTATTGATAGAAACATCAATTTTTGACAACTAGTATTTGACTTGAAACATCAGAAACTATGTATGTAGTTGTACAAATTCGTAATTTTACTAAATTATGTCATAATAAGTGATAAGAAAGCAATACAAAATGTGCTTCGGATAGTAGGTGGTGACAAACAATAGGATTAAATAAGCTGCATGTTATTTAAATGAATGGTGTGTAGGCTGACATCCAAAGGTGTGTATCTATAAGTTTTCAGAACTATTATGCCATCATTCTGCTTTTTTTTATTTGTGGCCATGAAGGTGATGATAGGGCACTTGAAAGGATTTGATTTAGACATTTTTGGATGGTTGTGTTTGGCTAGAAGTAACTAAAATTGCCTGAGCCAGGTACATACATGCAGTATCAAAGAACTGACTCTAGTAGCATGTGTTTGTTATGCTAAATTCATGTCAAGTAAGCACTATTACCTCACTTGTGCCATAAACCCTAGATTAAATAGTCTAGGTGGACTTCTTAGAATATTATTTCTGTTATCGTAGGCATGTTCAGTTTCTAATATTTGAGAATGAGGTATGCTCCTCGCTTGGGTTTCTCAATTTTCAAAAAGTCAAAAGCACACAGTAGAAGTTGTTAGACACGTAAAAAACAGGTTAGGAATCCACAAACTATGGAGAGCAAAAAGGAAATGGTGCTTTTCTAAAAGCTAAATGTGTATGTCATTCCTGTATGAGCTGTGTGTGATCTAGGTAGTTAAATCTTTAAACTCATAATTTCTGTTGTGGTCAATAAATTGTGTTGTGTTTTTTTACTTTTCTGATTGCCTTCTTTAAATTGCAGGTACCTCCAACATTGAGATTTGTGATGGATGGTGAAATGCCTGACTATTTGCTTGCCAAAGATTTGATTCTGCAAGTAAGTTTAACCAAGTCTAAAGGCATTTGTTTCCGTTCATTCTTCATGACATACTGAAAAGTTATAATATATCAGTTCGATAGAGCTTATGATTTTCAGTTGTTTGATCTATAACTTGATGAACACAACCAGTCTTCCTGTTGTTGCCCTGATAAATGATTTTCATCTGGCAGATTATTGGTGAAATATCTGTTTCTGGTGCAACATATAAAGCTATGGAGTTTGTTGGCAGCACTGTTGAAAGCTTATCTGTAAGTGAAATTTAAAGGTCTCACTGAATGCATGTATGATGACATGATTCATCTGGTTGCAGTTGTTAATTACTCTTTAATGAACCTGTGCTCGACAGATGGAAGAAAGGATGACATTATGCAACATGGTTGTTGAGGCTGGGGGTAAAAATGGTATTGTTCCTGCTGATAGCACCACATATAAGTACCTTGAGGTTAGTGCTACAAATCATCAAATGCTATGATAGCTCTCTCTCTCTCTCTCTCTCTCTCTCTCTCTCTCTCTCTCTCATGCACACAATGGAATGCCTTATGGCAGCAGGCCCAAGGCTGAGTTTAGAATCAGTAGAATGGGGTTGGGAGCAAGCCTTACATTAGAGCCATGCATAGGGTTTTGCTTTTATCTTGTTACAGACGTTACTTTTTCGTGGTGGTTTTGCAACAGATCTTGTTCTTTTTTTTCCTGTCACATACATTTGTGTTGTCTAGCACAACCTGTATAATATTATATGTTGAATTGCAGGATAAGACTTCTGTACCCTATGAACCTGTATACAGTGATGACAAAGCAAGGTAGTTTATGCTATTAAATACCCACATTTTATTATTCCGTTTCATGATCCAGCTTATAATGTGATACTTCTGTTGTGTAATAACTTTGAAATCTGAAGCATGTATTTGCATTCAATGTAGACATGCACTCTAAAATTTTCTGTTTAGTTTTATGGTTGATGCATTTTTAAGTACCTTCAAGATTTACCAGTATTATGAAGTCAGCTTTTCAGAATATGATTTTACTGGGATTTTGAGGTTCTAATTCTATGCTAGAATAACCAGATATCATTCTGCAGTCTTCTTTTTGAAAATATACATATTTAAATGCCATATTTAAGTACTATGTGGTCATTTACCATTGTAGCTTAGTTCAGATTGTATCACTGGCTAGTAACCTTATCATTTGTAAATTTTTGTCAGATTTAAGAAAATTGAATGTTAAAATGAATAATTCATGCTGGCCTTTTGTATCCCTTGTATTAATGTTAAAATGAATACTTTATTTTGGTCCTTAATAATCATGATATTTGGAAATTCATTTGTATTAATAAGTTTGTTTTGTTTGCATCTAGATTTCTGTCTGAGTACAGATTTGATATCTCAAAACTAGAGCCATTGGTGGCAAAGGTGAGTAGCACATAGATTAATCTCATAATGTTTAGTCTCTGTTTTAGATCTTCAAAGGTTGCTAATTTTTCCTCACTTGTCCTACTAATGTTTTTTAATTATTTTGCAGCCTCATTCTCCTGATAATCGTGCTTTGGCAAGAGAATGCAAAGATGTGAAAATTGACAGAGTATATATTGGTTCTTGTACTGGTGGAAAAACAGAGGATTTTATGGCTGCAGCTAAAGTTTTTCTAGCATCAGTAAGGAGTCAAATCTCTATAGCTCAAGAATTTTAATATTGTTAGCATGTGCTGACTTTGATAAGCATCCGATTGTTTTGTTATCAAATGCATGCATATAAGTGTAGTTATGTATTTTTGATGATTTGCAATTTGTAAATCACATGCGTTTTGCTAATCAAAATTAAAGCAGTCAACCTGTATTTTCTTTATCATTATTAAATTTCACCATTATGTGGGTTATGGTCTGCTGGTACAGTTTGGATTTTTTTATTCGATGTTTTTATTTGTCGTTTCTAGCACTTGCTTTTGGTAGTGAGTGCATGTTTGTATTGTAGATCCTTCTACTGTTTCACATCCAGGTTTATATTTGATTTTCTGGGAAATTTTCTCGTTTCTTGGTTTTAGCTTTAAAGATCTAATTGCTTTACTGCAGGGCAAAAAGGTCAAAGTGCCAACATTTCTTGTGCCTGCTACCCAAAAGGTTTGTCATGCTACAGAATTAAGTGCTTAGGCGACAACGTCTGTAGTATAAATTTATGAAGGAATCTATGAAATACATGATGATAAAATCTTATATTTTGCATATGCTAAAATCTGTAGGTTTGGATGGACGTGTATAGTCTTCCAGTACCAGGATCTGGTGGCAAGACTTGCTCACAGATATTTGAGGAAGCTGGATGTGACACGCCTGCGAGTCCCAGTTGCGGTGCTTGCTTAGGTGGTCCTAAAGACACCTATGCTCGCTTGAATGAACCTAAGGTAAGTCTATTCTTTAACCTGCAACACATTCGCAATGGTCATGCCCTCATGTTTAAGGAAAAATGAATTTGGATTAAGCAACTCTAAAAAATATGTTTTTGGATATTGGAACATCCACTTCTCAGTGCTACTAGCCTACTATTATTGGGTGCCACTTTATATGAACAAGGAAAATATCTTCGTTTTGATAACTATTTTTTTTCTCTATTTCCGTGGTACATTATACCATTTTGTCTTTGCAGGTATGTGTCTCAACAACAAACAGGAACTTCCCTGGCCGAATGGGCCACAAGGAAGGCGAGATATATCTTGCTTCCCCCTACACGGCTGCTGCATCTGCTTTGACCGGTTATGTCACCGACCCGAGAGAGTTTTTGCAGTAGGCAATTGATATCATCATAAATTTGATCAGTGTGTTTGCTTTGTATTCTTGCCACTATAAGTTATTAGGTAGCGGAGATTAAGGAATAATGGGAAACCATTCCCAAAGGTTTTGTATGCTGTGTGATTAACAGGTCAGTGCCATATGTATTTATGTGTGTAATTGTTAGTACGAATGCTAGAATGTTTTATGACCAGAAAATAAAGGGGGTGTCCAAGTGAACATCACTGGACAACTTTTGGTGACCTCTGCTTGCATGAAATTTGTTCTAATTTGACTTTATCCTAATTTTAGAAGTCATCTTTAAGTTGTACGGAAAATGCTCACATACATCGAATGTATACAACATCCATCTCAAATCCATCCCTCGTGTGCTGGTTGGACCAGTTATTGTAAGAGAGGCATTGTATATCTGTTGTATTCAAGAATTTATTGTATGTTACATAGAAATGCAAGATACACCATAATAGTGAAAGTTTCTCCATTCGAAGACCGAAATCATGTGGGTTTTTTTTTTCTTCGTTCAAGTTCTTAACTTTCAGCAAAAGAGGGGTGCTTAACAGGTTGAGTGTGATTGCGGGTTCAACCCGTCTTAATAAGCAATTTGCTATTTCCTCGTCCTGTAACATAAAAATTGCAAAACCAGATCCAATGTGGGGGGCTTCTGCCCGTGGGGATTTCCGATTGCATGGTTCAGCTGGAAAATCCTAATTTTTCAGCTAAAATCAATGATTATGAGGCTTGGCTTAAAAGATTAGGGGAATGCTAGCAACTCTCTTTGCACTGCCCCGATAATACAGGTTGAGCTTGAACCATGGACCTCTGTTTTCTAAATTAGGAGAAATAACACTTTACTTAAAAGCATATTGTTGCACCCAAAAAAAAAAACTTAAAAGCTTATTGCCGCATTTAATCTATTTGTTTCAACATTAAATGTTAAAAGCTTATTGCAGCATTTAATCTATTTGTTTCAACATTAAATGTTTTCATTCAAATTCAGAGGATAGAAATTTTGGTTTAAAAACTCTTTTGTGCATTTTGCTGTTGAGCATAGAAGTTGGTGTCTCAGCTGTCATAAGAGAATGCTACACTTTAATTTTTGTGGTCTGCATTGGATTTACACTGGTTTAAGAGTTTTCAGACAAATTGGTATGACAATGTCCACAATTTTCTCCAGCAAAACAAAAAGAAACCTGAAAAATAGAACTGCAACTTGGGTAACCCCCATCACTTTTGACATATATATTGCTTATAACTTGGTAGACCAAACTTTTGTCTGTTCCTTTGTTCTTCTTATGTTACTCTTGGAAGGGATTGTCGTTGCAGGTCTGTGTCTCAACAACAGACAGCAACTTCAATTCCCAGGTCGAATCTTGCTTCTCCATATACTTCAGAGGACTTGGAAAGCATCATAAATCTGAACTTTGGTTGCATATGCTTTTCATTTCTCAAAGTTATTTTGTTTTCTTCATAATCTAAACTAGAGAGGAGGGAGATTTCTCACACACACACACACACACAACTATGATGTTGTGGGGATTCGAACTTGAGACCTGTGGTATGCAAGTCAAGGCAAGGCTTTCACTGAGCGAGACCCCATTGGCTTTGTTCTGTTTTCTTTTATTAAAACTATTTATCTTGAACTTGTTTTTACTAGACCAAAGCATTTATTCTCTCATTGAATTTTGAAATGCACCAAACAAACACTATTGTTGCTATTTCTATTTTCAGTAACTTTTATGCATCATGGTGAGGATCACTTCCTGCATAATAAATGTACAATACTTGGGGGAGGGTCCTGAGGAAATACCAAGTTTAAAACATCTCTCTCAAATATAATTGAAAAAAATGAAGAACATTTTATAAAAGTTAAAAGTTTTTTTTAATTTACACAGTAATCAATTAGCAGAACACATGCCAAAATGTCTGCACAAATGAATCCAAGAACCAAACAATTGTCACAATCAAACAGAAGTCTCTCAGCCATAATCAATATACCAAACCCCACCACAAACTCTTGCTGGGTCATAGTCTTGATCTAAAATTGGCCACTGTGTGCCCTGTATGGCATTAAAGCTCATCACTTGTGACTGTCTTTTTTCTCCACCCATTAAGGGCTTCCTAGGATCACTTTACAGTGCAACCCAGAAAGGGGAAATGGTAATAACTTAAAGCTTTCCAGCTGTTGGGTTCCAAAGCAATTATAAGTGTTCTTCTTGAGGCTGCATGCTCAGCAAGTTTTGGTGAAAGTGAAGAAGAGCTTTAAATTCAGACCCAAACAAAAAATAAAAATTCAAGAAGAGCTTTAATGATGGCTCAGTCATTCAATTACTGTTCAAATTGAGAAAAGGTTGAAACTGGCAGAGTCAATTAGCCATTCTCAGTTGTAACTTTCTGCCAATGAAGTCTTTGAGTTTTTCCTTCATCAAAGATATGGAATGCAAACCAGCAAGAAAAAGCATCCAAGTCAGATCAGAAAGTTGAACAGAGACTAGCATGACTGTGAGCATTAATAAGATACAGTTGTCCCACAAATTAATTAAAAGAAGGTAATTATGGTAGAGTAGGACCACCACTGTCCAGTATCCATCAACTCATTGGGTAGTAATCTGAGGTCAAAAACTAAATGATTACATAATTTTTACCCTCTACAAAGAACAACTTTGTTGAGAAAAATACAGAACAAAACAAAAGGCTCTGATGCCGATCAATAAAAGTTTGGAGGTTTATCTAGAGAGATTTTGTTTCCGACGATAACACCAGATGACATCACAGTGTACACCAATTACAACAAGACATGACAGTGTACACCCATTATAACAAGTTTAGTGCATCTTCACCACTTGGGACTCAGGAGAATTGTTTAGTTATAAACTTATTATCAGTTGTACAAGTCTTGAGAGTTTCTGAAGTAATATCTGATTTTACCATCATGACGTTAGATAAAAATTTCATAGCAGAGTCACAACAAGGTATGGAGACACAAGCTTTAATCCAATTGACTAAGGTAATTTCTTCTACAGCCTAGAGCTCTTAGAATTATGACAGTACGGACCCCAAAGAAAAAATTATTATGAACACGCAGAAGATTGGGGTCCCCTCCATTGTTGTCAGTTGTACCAGTTAGCAAGAGCAGGCAATTGTTGTGAATACAAAACCACAGCCACCACCAATAGAAAATGCATACATATTTTCAGAATTGAGTTATTATGCAACCAATTCAGTATAATTGTTGTACCATGATTCAAAAGTCAAGTTAAAACTTGAGGCTGAAGTATAAATAAATAAATTGCTAATCAACACAACCAAAATAATTAATAAATAACAAAAACCATACAAGCTTTTCTTCTATCACCAAGAAAAACGAGTCCACTAGATTGAAGCAAACTCAACACTCTAGATATGAAGTGCTCCCATATTTACAGTATGAGAAAGCAGCATATGTAGCCGAGTATGCAGGCCTGTATGCTAGCACTATGTAAGAGGCTGTAAAACCTAAAAAACAATATGGCCTACCAGAAGAAAAAAAGAAGAAAAAAAACCAGCAAGAACCAGAGAATGGTTTTGAAAGAAAAGCAAGCAAAGCCCAGTGGAAGCCGATCCTCACACTCTGTCTCATCAAATTTCTACTTCCTTCTGTTGTCAAACTGTAGGTTTCCTTCATCTTACCAGACTTAAAAATAATCGGGCAGCAGCACCTATTCTAGATAGGTTTGTTTCTTTGTCTCTCACTGCTTTCTTGAAATCTTGGAGCTGTAAATAAATGATTAATCGGGATTAGACAGAGGTCCTCATAATCTCGTACAAATGCGATAAACTAACAAACTGAAATCGAAAAGCTATTATAGGCTTGAAGATTTTAAATGCATACCAAGTCCATTAGCCTCAGAGGTCCTCATGATACGAAGCCTTTTCACTGAGCTGATGAACATCCTATATACCATAAAAATAGCAAACATACTGTCAGCATTATTTACTAGAAAGTAACAGAAGGAAACTCCGGGAATGTCAAATTTGATGTTACAAAGTACATTGCTCTCTTTATTTTTTTAGGTTCACCATCCCGTTTTGTTTTTTTAACAAAACTAATAATTAGAGGTAGAAGCATACCCCCAAGGAACATCTCCTACAAGCATCCAATCTCCTTCTTTATCTTCATAAGTGAGTACAAACTCAGAGGATCCATCAAGAAGTTTAGAGGGTTTTGTTGCTTGTTCCTTGTCTCCACCTGACATGAGCACAAAACCATTGTCATACAATAGTAGTAACATCACACACACAGTGCATCAAAACTGACCAATTGATGATCATAACATGAACCAAAACAAAGAGCCTCCATTCTTCTGAGTTAAAGTCCTCATTTCGAATGTGCCAAAGGTACCAAAAGCAAAGAAAGAGAACTAACCAATAGCTGTAGTGGGGCTGAAAAACATGTCCTCCAGTGTTTGAGCTAAAGTCTCATAGCAAGAGTGAGCATTCATATCCACTTTCCTCCCTATAGGAATTCCATCCATGTTCACCTTCACAAATCCGAGACGCCCTTTCTCTTTAGCAGTAGTCTTATTACCCATGTTAATCTTCTTCTTAGAAGTGTCCTTAGATTTTTCCTCGTCTTCCTTGTCATCTTCAGCCCTTGCAGTCTTTGCTTGGTTAACCAAGCTATTCAACCTTGCAGCACTAATAGGTGGCCATCCCACAACTTGACTGCTTTCATAACACAAAATACAACCATCAATGATCCAAAATACAAAACCAGAGATACAGAGCATTCATAACCTTAATTGTCAGAATAAACAACACATTCTCTGTTTTTTTTTTCCAGAACTTTTTGATAAAATACATTGTGGGCATTCAACAGAGTATAATACTACAACTTAATGGCATATAAAACACAATAAATTTAAATAAAATATTTAGGACTAGATAAAGAGAGTGAAAGATTATAGTTCTTTTTTCTATAATTCAATAGTCAAAAACAGATTAAGAACTAGATGCAATATGAAAAAGATTACAGACTGATAATAATAGACCAATATTAATCAAGAAAAAAGAAAATAAATAAATGAAAAGAAAATTGTTATTAAAAAAATTCTTTTAAATTTTTCTTAAGAGGGCATAAAATAAGCCAAGCGAACACAGCTACTTGGTTTTTCTTAAATTTTCTATTTTCCTGGACTGGACACAAAAACAAGAAGAGAACGTGCAATTTCTCAGTTTTCTCAGCAGTCAAACACAAGAATATAAGAGCAAAAATTTATACTTTTTTTATGAATATATATATATATATATATATATATATATAAAGAGCTTGCTTTCCATGAATAGCCTCACCTCACAGCAGTGGGAGAGCCACCCTCTTGAGAAACAGAGTCAGCAGCTCTCTTAGTCCCAGAAACAGCAACAGCAGAAGAAGCATTGGGTCTGTGAGAGAACCTAGAAGAAGGAACTGCAGAGCCCACCATGGAAGGGAAGTCTTTAGCAGTCAAGATTCTACCACGCTCACCCCATGCACATGGCTTTGGCTGCTTCCCTGCACCACCACCTCCACCACCACCAAGGCTCAGGCCAAGGCCCAGGCCCAGCTCAAGCTCTGCCTCAGCTGGGTATGAGGTTGCCTCAGATGACATCCCCACGTAGTCTTGCTCCACCACCTCCACCTTTGACATTGCTGACTCATTTGATGAGCCCCCGGAAGACCCACCACCACCACCAAGTAACCCAAGTGTGCCTTCCATGAATTGATCGAGAGAGACAGGAGAAAAGGTTGAAGATTTTGAAGAGGTCAAAGAAATTAAGGTTGAAGAAATTGTGGGTTTGAGAGAGAAGACTGGGAGTCTGAGAGTTGTGGGAATTTGTTTGTTTGTTTGTTTGAGAGTTGTGTATAATAGATGGACCACAAAGGAAGAAGGGGAAGAATGCAAAGGCAAAAGCAGAGCAAAGAGGTAGGGGAAGGAGGAGTAGGTTGAAGAGGTGGTGGAGAGAGTGATGATGATGGGGCCCATATGTCTGCTAGTGCGCCTTGCACTCTCACCACCCACCCTCATTTTTCCTTGACATGATTCATATCTTTCAAGAATCTGTTTTCTCTCTGTTGGGTCTTGGTGTTGTACTAAAAGAAACAAAATTGATTGTTTTCTAATTTGGCTTTTTTATTTATATTTTATAAAGAGCCAACCAGTCTAGTCCTTTAAAAAAAAGACTTTGACCTACAAATCAGTAATCTTATATTTAAATTTTATGACACTTTAATAGTATATGTGAGAAATTTTTTTTTCTCCTGCCTAACTTTGGAGCAAAGAAAAAAAAAAAAAACATTCCCTCCTTACCAGGTAAGTACAAGCTCAATGTGACATGTGTGCAAAAAAATTTCTTTTTATGTTTTTGATAAATTATTTTTGTTTATATGTCAAACTGTAATTCGTATAAATGAGGGATATAAAGAGGCAAATAGTATAAAAAAAAATTATAAAGACTACCTTGTTTATAATACAAAAGGTATAGATAGAGAGAATCATATTATAAAATTCTATGTTGAAGCATATACAAATTGGAGCTGTTAGATTGCTGTGTTCCTCTAATTACAAAGATTATCTTTTGCTTTGATGGTAATTTGTGTGGGCATGATAAGGTTTAGAAGAAAGAATTAATGGGAATAATTAAAATAATAGTGTGGTGGTATGATGAGAGGTTGGAAATGATACAAGTTCCTAGCTAGTATGATGGTATTTTTAACTTTTTGGTCTTGGTATGATGGTTAATGATAATATTAAACTTCGGCTTGTCGGACCTTTTAATTTGGACAATGAGGAAAATTGGGATTCTAGTTGCATATACAGAAAAATTATGCAGGTAACAGTGCTAGGTCTTGGGATGTCAATTGCTTTTACTGATTAAGTATTATTATAGGCAGCATAGGGCTCATAAGTAGGTACCCCCTTTTTTTTAATCTAATCAAACAAATTATTTACTCATTTTTTTGTTTTGTTTTTGAGCTGTTATTCACAGTCCTAGTTTTTCATTCTGCAATCTAAGTTTAATAACTTGTAATTTTAAATAATGCAGATATAGCATAAGATGACAGATTAGAAATGAGAATAACACTTTCCTAATCTCTTTTCGTTAATTTTAGGTTGTATGGTTGTTAACGTAACATTTCTTTTTTTCGTTAAGAAAATGCAGTTTGAGTAAGAAAGTAAGATTGAGAAATACCATTCTTAGAGTGTCTGTTTAGGTAATGGGCAAAGATTCAAGTCTGTGGTTAACAAATACCACTTCTTTTTAATTGAAATTGCTGCATAATCCTAGACCTAAATTACAATTATTCTGCTCAAACTAAGGAGTAGGTATCACTATTAATTTGAGCTTAGGTGTCTCTTAGCTTTGCTTAAAGTATAAAAAGCAAAGGCTAAAAACTAAAGGTTGAGTCTTTTTACAAGCAAAAAGCATTATTCTGTTCTTATTTCTCCTTATGTGCTGTCTACTATTGGGAAGACAAAGGGCACAAAACCTTGTTTTAGAAAGGTGAGACCTAAAGAGAGATGCACTGACAGTGGATGGTGGGCCTTCCCAGTAAAGCTGAGAAAAATAACAAGAAAGGGAAAGCATATTGATTATTATAATTAGAACAACTTAATTATCATTAAAAATTATGGAATTAAGGGGACCACTTCTCAAGAATTTGTTTTTTGGTAGAGATGGTCTAATCAATTGATTGTTTAGGAAAGAAAGGTACAAACAAGTAAGTCAATGTTGCAATATATAGTTTGCCCCTATGTGTAATTTTCTTACAATTAACTAACAATTGTTGGGTTACTTACTTTGCACTGTAAAAAGTTAAAAACCAAGTTTATTTTCCATAAAAATAACCTTTCTGGCTTATTCATTATTTATTATTTTATTTTTAAATAAGTATTTTATGTTAAATATTGGTTACATACTTTCAATATTGGCCGTTGAATTGCATTGTCTTTTTCTTATTTTTTTTAAAGAAAAGTGATATCTGAAATTGGTTTCAATTTCTTATGGAGTTCATAGTAAACACTTCAAGGAGGAAAAATGAAAAGAATATGCTCTTAGATTTAGAGAGGTGTGCACAAGACAATTAAACACACATGCGCTTGTGGATTTAAAACTCCAACACTTGTGAGAAATCAATATTTCTATGAGATTTTCCAAGAAAAAATGTTTGTCTTATGTGAAAATGGAGGAATTATTTATTCCATGCATGACAAAAATTCTCCTATACTTGTAGCATTCTATTATAGAAGGATTAAACATTTTTTGTTTTTTACTAACAAAAGAATACTTCACTTACTACAAGAAAAGGTCACACTGCTCATCAAAGGGAAAACGTAGAGTCATTGTAACTCACAAGAAGGTTTTTTTTTAAAAAAAATTTATTTATTTATAGAAATTTAGAAATTGTATTCATTAAAAAAAACACTAATTACAAATGGCCATTATAATTACAAAGAAATTTAACATCAACATTAAGATAATCCGATGCACCTCCACTAACGATCACGCATGATTGAATAAACTTTTGCATAAGCATCTTAACTAAGATTGCAAACTCATAACAATAAATAAAAAATTAAAAAAATTAAAAAGCTTGGAAAAACCAAGCCATAATAAGAGAGGTGAAAAATTCTCAAAAAGAAGAGGTGAAAACTAGACACACACAAAATCCAAAGATAGTTTATGGGACTTATTTCAAAAATAAAGAAACTAAATCAGCCGGATTGCTACTCCCATTGTCACAAAGCCAACCCAATGTCTGAAAGCACCCAGAGAGAAAAGATCTGCACCAATCAACTTTTCTCCTAGCCAAATAGAGAAGATACACCGAAAAATGATAGATTTGCATATATATATATATATTATAGAATTAAACCATAAACAAGCTAACGAAACAAAGAGGAGACGATGCAGGAGAGGAAAGCAAAGAGGATGGGAAGGGGAGGATGTGGAAAGGGAAGGAAAAATAGAAGAAAATAGGACAAAAAGCATGGGGGTGGTGGCTAGGGGTTCTCTCTTAGGTTTCTCTCTCAATGAATTCAATTAACCCGCAACAAGGTTTACTGGAGCTGTTTTCATTTGGTTGGAATAAGTCTCTCATTTCGACTCGTGAATGCAAAGACAATGCAATTTTGTAATGGCTTCGACACATGATTATGGTTATCTCATTAATTGGTGGTGTAGTTTTTTTTTTTTTTTGGGTGATGAATTAGTAATAGCATATATTCTTGATCAGTACCATAAATCACAACTTAACTGATTATGGGGTTCATATTGATCAAATTAACAAAGAAGCCACATTTAGTTCCTGTAGTTGGCTGGTTTCACTACTTTGATATTCGTAGTTTCAATTTTATCTCAATAGTTTCAAATTCGAGCAATTCAATGACACGTTATAAATTATGTCAAAATCCTTCCAATTCCATTATGTTTTGAGTATAGGATTTGACATAATTTATGACGAAATTGGAATAATTTTGACAGAATTTGTAACTTGTTCTTAAATTGCTCGGATTCAAAACTACATAGATAAAATTAACAAATTAAACTACGCAAACTAAAATGGTAAAACCGCCAAATTACAGAGACAAAAAATGATTTTTCACCTATAAAAGTGCACATACACTTATTTTAATATATACATCAACTTAGAAATTTAACTGGAAAAAAAAAATGTTAGGGAGGGAAGACTATTTCTTCTAGACTAACAACTCACCCATGGATCGCTTTACACACATATATCTTCATTTTCCCTTGAGAAAATTGTGAACTTCATTCATCTTACATCTTGGATTGAGTTTTATAGCTCTACTCAAATATTATATTTTAAAATATATTCTCCATGCCGAATGCCAAACTGTCTTGTACTATATATATATATATATATATATATATATATGTTCTAATGAGAGAGGAGAAAGCAGAAATAATAGGGTATAAAAAGAAAAAGAAAATATAAAACAGACAAATAGCAAGTTTTAAAGCCTGTGGCGTAAAAAAAAAAAAGAAAAGAAAAGAAAAGAAGTGGGACTATCCAAAGGTAAGAAAGAGGTTGTGGGTTGAAGGGACAAGTCGACAAAGTGGGAGCCAAGTCACGTGCCTCGGCTACCCTAGGGCATTTTGGCTCACCGCCACGTAAGCCGACAGAGTCCGCGGCTGACCGGAGGACTTGTGGGGACCACTAGACAATAAACATACATTTTTAGTCTGAGACAGCTCCACACTTTCTGTACTTTACTTTCTTGCCCACGCGCTACAGCCTCTTTTCTTCTAGACAAATATATATACAGTTAACTTCTTTAAAAATATGCATAATCCAAACATTAATTTTTTTAAAAGTAGAATACCAATAGCGTGTAAAATAGTTTCAAAATTTTAAAGTGTTGAATCTAACTCTAGTTGTAATAATATATGTTCGTGCAACATGCATGCTTGATGCAATAAGTTGATCGCGATGAGAACAAATTACAAAACCTATTGCTAGCTGTCTTGATGGAGAAAAACTTGAATCACGGAGTAAATAAAAGGATGAGTAATATGTATTTCCACTCAGTTTTTAAGAAATTAAGCATTGTAAATAATTTTCGCCCAATTTATTGTTGGAAATTTGGCGCGTATAGTGGAGGAAACTTCTTGGTTGTCTGGTGAAAGTATAGTACAGAAGTGTATTTTGGTGTGGCCCGCAAAAGATTGGGTGTATATTCCTCCATAATCAGATTTAGATCTTAGACAGCTGAAATGTGGCTTTTAGGATACGGTTTGGTATCATTTTGTGTCTCCACACACCCTTTTGGCCGCCAAACTTTTCCCTCTTCATTTCTTCCTCTTTTCTCGGTCAAGTATACTTCTTCTATGATCTTCCCCTTTTCTACCTCCTAGGTGTATGCGCATTGATATAGGAGTTGGATGAGAGTAAAAGATCTGTTTGATAAGTGTTCATCTGAACTATTGATTAAAAGTAAAATTAAAAATAAAAATAAAAATATGTAAGTTCAAATTAACCATTCGATAAGAGAATAAACATAACTAAATTGTAACGATCATTATACTGGTCACTAAATACCAAATTGTATATATCTAAAACATCTTTAAAAGGATCGACAACAAGGATTAATAAATACCCAACATGAGATATTTTGATGCTATTAATTAACACACCAACTGGATCATGTAATCAATTTATGTATGTATAAATATAATCCCTTAATTTAATTGATATGGTTCTAAAATATAATCTCTCTAAACATTACTTTTGCATGTTTCTGGTACACCAATATACATATGACATGTAGTTTGGACTCGCCAATTTACTGCACTGTTTTTTTAAAATAAAAATAAAATATTACCATATGTCTTATGTATATTGGATGGTGTATCCGGAACATGCAAAAATTTATACTGAACACATTAGCCTTGAAACACAGATGTCAAACTCCAATCACCTTCACTCTTAGAACCATCAAACTCCTTCCCTCACTTTTTCACTCTCAAATCCCATTATATTCGACGCTTTTTTCTTCTTCTTATATATATACATATATATATATATATTTGGATGCTTTTTCAATTAAAGAGAGATATGAGGAACCAATATTTTATTCGACCAAAACAAATTATAAATAAATAAATAAATAAAGATATAATATCCCACGCCACATTAGAGCCTTTCCATCGGATGAGCTCAGCCCGAGGCTAGGGAAAAAAAAATTGTGTTCAATGGAGCAGCCCGGGTGTAGGACCCACCACCGGGCCGCCCAAGGCAACCACGAGGTCCAAAGCGAGGGGCGCTATAGTATACCTCTGATATCACTCACATCGCTCTGACTTCCCGCTCTGATATCCTCGATCCTCGATTTAATTTTTTTCCTGTTGCACGTGGCGTCGTCTGGCTCTCCGATCTGATTTTTTCCTCCAATCCAACGGCAGCCAATTTTTTTGCAATAAAATACTGGAAAAAATTAGAAATTTTTTTAAAAAATACCCAAAAATTAATGAATTTTTTTCTATAAATACCAGCCTTTTTTAAAAAAATTTATCTGAAATTTGAAATTGAAAATTTTATCCGATTATGAGATATGAATAGTATTGACACGTAGGAACCCGAAAATCTTATCCGAAAATATTATCCAAATTAATTATTGAGGTAAAAAAAGTTGTGAATAAAACAAAAAATGAATAATGCGCCCTTAGCAAGGGCAACGGGTGAAACACAAAATTGATTTTGCAGGGCAACCACTATTCACGTGAATAGTGGCTGCTCTAACTCCCCCCTTGCCATGGCTAAGGGCAAATGGTGGAGTTGCTCTTACTGATAATTAGATAAATGAAAAAATTGTTCATATAAGATTTATATTCTACATCAACAATAATATAAATAAACACAAATTTGAATTTGGACGGTCCTTTGTATTTTGTTTTTCTGTTTTTTGGGGAAACAATAAATTACACAGCAGAAATTCGATAAATACAAAATTAAAATTGGGAAGAGGAAGAGAATGGCCTAACCAAGTGCAATTCACTATCATCAACCCCCTGGTGTGCACTTGCTTATCCTGCGCCCAGGCCCTGCCCTTACGTTTCGCTTGTTCTTTCTTCGTTAATAGTATCACCCTTGGCGCAAGTTAGCACGAACTAAGCGGTTGATTTCAACTTCCATCTTCTTTCACTATCGTTGCCCGCCAAATTATGGAAAACAAAAAAACCCTGCCCATTTACCCATCTCCATCCGGGTCCTTTCACATGTAGCTTAGATTTCCGGCTGAGGGGCTCCGTGGGACCTTTCCGCCACTCTTGCTACCATTCTTCTTCCGGGTCTTACTATCCGAATCGCCCGACCCGCATACAATGGAGCACTCGATTCCACAAATATTACTAAAGCACGAGAAGAGCCCGCTTCCGCCATCGCTGTGCCGCCGCTCGTGGCGCTCGTCGCTGGAAGGAAAGCTCGCGAACTCTCCGCGATCGTAAACCGGCGGCAGCTCCGTGCGCCACCTCTCGAGCTTGGACTGCAAGCCCTCCACGCTGTCTTCCTCGTTCCACGCGCCCACTACCACCGAGCTCTCCGTGTCCTGATCCAAGCGCTCCTTCGCGATCGCCGCCGCCACCTCCGACGGCGACGGCCCCAGCTCCGACTCCGTTATGAACGGCACAGGCATGATGTTCGATTTCCTCGGCGTCGCGTACTGCTCGTACGGCGACTGTAGCTTGTAGAACGGCGATTTGCCAGCTCGAGGCGCCGACTTCCGTCCGGGGGTAGAACCGTAATTTTCTGCCAGGTTGAATTTTGGCGATGGTTTGTGACTGGCGGGTTTCCTTCTGGGCGGGTCTTCCGGTTCGGATGCGCTGGGCATGGAGCTTGCGGGTTTACCGTTACTACTATCACCTTTTTTCTGTGGGTCCCGCACGGTGGCTTCGGAGGCGCTGAGAACGGAGCTCGGCTTCCCTTTTTTGTCTTTTCCGTACTTTGGTGGGGCCACCGAGCTGTTCACGTCTGAGGCGGCGAGTATGGAGCTCGGCTTCCCTTTTTTGTAGCTTATATCTGAGGCGCTAAGCAGGGAGCTTGATTTTCCTTTTTTGTCCTTGCTCTTCCTGATAATTATTTCTGAACCACCAATGATCGAGCTGGCTTTGGACAGACGACCTTTTTTGTTCTTTTTTATGCTGACTTCTGACCCGTTGAGCATTGAGCCCGCCTTTCCATTTTTGCCCTTGTTTTTAAATTCTGTGGCTCTCAGGTCCGACCCGAACATGGAGCTGGAGTCGCTCTTGCTGCGCCGTAGCTCCGGCTTCGAATACGTCGTCATTTGACTGCCTGCATGATGGTTTTGACTACTGCGATGTGGGTCTTCCTCGCCCATCAAGGTTTTGTATCCGACGGCTGATGTGCTGAGTTGGGAATACAAGGGCATGCTCCTCATGGAGCTGTGAAGCAGCGCCACGCCGATGTTTAGAATCCCCTGCGGCCGGCCCGAGGGGCGGCGCACCTGGAGCGCTACGAACCGCATGCCTAGCTGAGGGTTGTGGTGGTGGGGCTTTGCCGGGGTGGGGATAAGATTACCCACCAGGACACGAACCGTGCCCACATGGACGTCCTTGAACCAATGGAGAGCGTAGATCTCAATCATCACGGCGGAGGTGTCCTCGTGTAAAAAATCCTCGTCCACCCGGAACACAAACTTGTCGTTCCATGTCGGATTGCTGTGGCCCTGAGTGTCCACCCGCGTCGATAGCTTTCGATCTGGGTGCACCCATGCAATGGCGTACGTGCGCATGGAGCGTGATATCGGCGCAAGGTCCTGGGCCGATATGACGTTGAGTTCCAGGAGTTGGAACGGAGCTAAGATTGATTGAGACATTGTCGCCGCGATTGAATTATAAATTCAAATCGCGCCTTCTTTAAGGTTTTCCGATGGATGGATATTCAATAGAGGCTAGCTAAGGATCAAAGAGATGGACGTAAATGTGTTTTAAAAAAGTGATGGTAGTAGTGGCGAAGATGGAGATGGTTCCGCTCGTCGTCCTCTTCTTGGACGACGAGAGGCAAGGGCATGCATCATGGGGGAAGGGAGGTATGGTTGAAAAAAGGGAGGAGGGAGAGAGAGAATGAGGGCACCTGCAAGGTGGAATTGTGCGAAAACAGCGTAGAATAATGGAGGGTTGGTTATGTGAGGAAGACAATTGTCAATGTGGGAGAGTTTGACCCCACGGTTTTTGGTTACACTGAGGTTTAATTTTGGAAGGTGTGGGGGAGGTGAAGGAGGAGGTTGTTGATTTGGCTTAATTACATGCACAGTCCCTGAGCTAAAATTAGGGTAATTTCAGGGTGAGATTTATGGTCCTTTCAAATTTTCAATCATGTCATTGTCTTAAGCAGCTAACATAACAGTAATTTCTAATTTGGTGAGCCAGAGGGGTTTACAGTATCACCTTAACTCCTTAACTAATAACTATATTTGGCTAGCATCAAACTGGGAAATTCTGATGCTTGGCTTTGGCTTTGGCTTTGGCTGGCACAGTGTGTATTCCAAGTACCATTTTCACTTGCAAAATCAAAAGTGGTTCTACCTATCTTGTATTTAGTAAAAACAAGCCTGGCTAACAACAATTTGATGTAGCCTAGTCATAGATATAGAACTGAAGAAGATCCTAAATAAAACTAACTTGTTATGGTTGATTGATATCACATCTGAAACTTTTTAAACAATACAAACAATTAAGGAGAATGCTTAATAGCAAACTGTTTTTGTTTTAATTTTCGTGTATTAATTTACATGGTATTTGACGTGTACACTACATCACTGCATTAAAACAACCACCTATTTTAATGTGGCAAAGAGTCATGTTGGTTTATTTTTATTTTTTTTAAAGTATAACAGTATCTATCGATTAGTTAGGTGAACACAATCAAACTTATATGACAATGACATGACACAGAAAAGTGTGACCTATTCATCAATAATGTAAATCAAGTCATTACTCTATCTTAAGTGCCTTGCTATGTACTAGAATTTTATAGTAAGGGCATTATATATGGCCCTTAGGTGATGCCATATATTTTGATCGTTATATCAAATTGGTTAACCTGATCCAATAATTAAAGGATAAAACTTCATCTAAATGCCATATATAAGACGCTCACTATAGAATGACGCATATTATGTAACCCAATTAAAAAAGGGTCTTTGTTCAAATTCTAACCAAGTAGTCCATCAGTCCAAAACTGTTATTCCACTGAAAGACATGCAGGCCCTTTAGTCATGACTCATAGGCCTTTTGAAATGGGCAAAATTTGTGCAAGCCCATGCCGCTTTTCTTGACCTATCAAAATGAAGTGGTGTAACTCAAGTGTTAACTTATCCCTGCACTCCGAGTTCCTAAGTCGGATTCCTCATTCCTAATATCGCTTATATAAAATTAGGAAAAATCAAAATCAAGTGGTGTTGTTTTGGAATGTTTCTTAAAAAAACTGTACCCAAAAGATCAAGAAAGAATGCATGACACCTTTCAATGAAAGTTACACGTGCCAGAGGTTGCTGTCTATCCGAGCAGCCAATAAAGAAATTCACAATAAAAAATACTACTTTATGGCCAAGCTTACATGTCTCTCACATTACTGACAAATTCAACTTTGTATAAATAAATAAAAAAACAAGAAAGTACTCTGCCACTGCAATAGAATAGATGCCTTAAACCACATCAAGTTCCTTTCGCCTTCTCATTTCTTCTTTACAATACAATTAGCACAAACCTGCTTTCCTTACAATGAGAAAGGGAAGAAGGGTTTGCTGCATACAGCAAAAGTGAAAGGAGAGAGGTATGCCTTCGAACGCTACTCTTATACTATTCGTGGTTCTTGATGAATACATAAACACTCACCTAAACTAAACCTTGTATGAATTAATTAGATCCCAATGCTCATAACCCACAAATTATTTTTACCAGAAAAGATTAATTTGGTCACAAGCTTCCTCACATTCTTTCTTGTGATTTTCATGTCTTATTTTTCTTTATTCATGGAATTTCGTGCATCTTGTTACTTATTTGGCTTTGATTAATATTGCAACCAAACCAACATGTTATCGCTTTCTATATACCTAAAGATACATGTTCTTCTTTCTTTCTTTGGATGAATGAATGAATGAATGGCAGTTCTTCCATGTGTTGTACATTTAAAGCCATGTGCATAATTGATAAGTTTTTAGCTAAATTTCCAACTTACCTACACTCTGTGATGCAACTTGAGCCTACATATTCCTTTGGTTTGGCAACATGAACATGATCTGGTACTGAAATGAGAGGTTCTGATTCAATCTGATATATATATATATATATATAAGGTTTTTTAGGTTTTAGACATAAATTTTTTTTCAATATTGTTTCCATTTACAGGCAAGCTAAAGACTAGTAATTGTATAAAAAGCTTTATTAAAATGTTGCTCAGAAGCTCATCAACCCCAGTCACTGGAACGCTCCTCTCATCCTTCTCAGACAGTCCCAATAGTGCTCATCATCACCATTTCAACTTGACATCTTTTTCATGCAACTCTTCTTCTCCAAACTCCCATTCTGCGTCTGGGTTCATAGAGTTCAATCCAGAATCCAAGAGTTTAGGCCTCAAAGCGATTCGGCGAGCTTGGTCTGACGGAAACTTGGAAGGGCTAGTTGATAGTTCTTGTGACATGGAAGAGTTTCGAAATTCGGTTGCACCAAGAACGTCTTCTTCCTATCAAGATAACAATTCAATGCTGGAAACAGCTCCGTCTTTTTCGATATTTCACTCAGGCATTCTTGACTTTCAAGGTTCAGATCAAGAACCACTGGAGAGGACCATTACGATAGGAGAGAACATAGAATCGGTGATGGGAGGTGGGGACTTCTGTTTTGGGAAGAAGAGTATGGGATTGATTGAGGAGAAGGGTGAAGAGGAAGAAGAAGATTTGGGTGGGATCCAGAGTTTGCGTGTTGAAGAACAAGTACGTCCTGCAAGTCCTCCCATGTATCTTGCAGCGGGGCTTGGGGTTCAGGCTGCTGGTTTTGGTTGGGATGCTTGGGATGATGAATTATCTATGGCAAATATCGATGAGAGCGGCAATGGAGAGGAGTATTATAAGAGGATGGTTGATGAATATCCCTGCCACCCTTTGTTCCTTAGGAATTATGCTCAAGCTTTACAAGTAAGATTTTTTGTTGAAGCATGTGTTTTTTTGCTAGTATTTTCTTTTTTCCCCCATTTTGGTTGTGTTCAATTTATAATGATTATCACAATAAAACTGAAAGAGCTATATGGTTAAGAAACTGATGCAGATATCCAATTTTCAATTCTTGATTCTGGAATATAAAGAGCTTATGTTTTGTGTCCAATGAATGAGCAATCCCAACAATTTTTTGTGCCTGATTTTCCGATCTCCATTATTCCAGAGCTAAACTGTGAGTTCAACTCTGAATCACAATAGTGGTTGTGTAAGGCAAGGTCTAAGCCTTTTCTAGTTTCTGTTTCTGCAATCCAATCTTTTTGTTGACCATTGGCTGGGCTGCAGACAAATACCCTGCCTAAGACTCAAAGAGTATGCTTGCAACTGTTGCTGCTATTGTTCTTTTCATTTTTGTAGACTTGTAGCTCTTGTTGCTTCGGCTACAGCTTTTGTTCCGGTCCTGCTATTAGGCTTAATTATCGTGAAGGTTGTTATTCACGTTGAACAAGTCTTCTTCTCGTCTCTATCAGGGAGGACGAAATGTTGCCTTTTAACCTTAGTTATATGTGACTTGAGTTAAAACTACTGAATAGCCTGATTGATCTGACTAAACTTCTTCCCGATTAAGTGACTTGGGAAGAAGCTAAATTCATACCTCCTATACAGAATAAATCTTGATTTCTAATTTTTGTGCAATGTACTTCAATCCTTTCATGGCAGTCCAAGGGAGATTTCCATGGAGCTGAAGATTACTATTTGCGTGCTACACTAGCGAATCCTCAAGATGGTGAGTCTTTACTTGAGTATGCTAAGCTGGTTTGGCAGCTCCATCATGACCAGGATAGAGCCTTGAGTTACTTTGAACGTGCAGCTCAAGCTGCTCCTGAAGACAGGTGATTAATTTCCTGTATAAATCCATCTCCAAAGAAAATTTGAAATCTAATTTCACAGCAGAAAATCTAGATTATCGTACATATTAAGTTGGGTTAAGTTCCAGGTTGGTTTGTATACAAAAAATCAAGTAGTCTCAAAGTTGATGCTCAGTACAAAAAACATGACAGATTGCATTTAGCATTTGGAAGTTAATTATTTGTCTTCTTGTTGCAGCCTTGTTCTTGGGGCATATGCTAGTTTTCTATGGGAAATAAAGGATGACCAGGAAGAAGGTGACAAGGGAGATAGTATGAATGAACTTGAAAACACCAATTCCAAAGAAGAAACTAAAAAAGTTAGTCCATCCTCGCACATTGCAGCAGCAAATGGGATTGACATGCTCGATACTGCCGAAGCTGGCTCCAGAAGAGGTGATAATGCTGAGGAGAATTACAAGATGATGATTGAAGAGAATCCCAACAATGCTTTGTTGCTAAGAAATTATGCTCAGTTCTTGTGTCAGGTGAGAGATGCACATTTTGATCTCTATTTTCTCTATACATCTGACTCTTTTTATTATAGAACACCTTTTTTTTTTTTAATTTATTATAATTTTATATAAATATATTAAGTTGGATTTCTAGTCACACTTGTGTAACTTATCATGATTGCCTACAGTCCAAGGGAGACCTTCAAGGAGCAGAACAATACTATTTGCGGGCCATGCAAGCTGATCCTGGGGACAGTGAGATCATGACGCAATATGCTAAACTGGTTTGGGAACTTCATCATGACAGCGAGAAGGCATTGTCTTACTTTGAGAGAGCCGTTCAAGCAAATCCTGAGGACAGGTACATACTCTTACATGATCTCAGAATTTCTACTTGAACATGTTCATGAATATTTTCTATATTATCGTCAATCTGGAACATAGACAATGATATGCAGGATCTTGAATTGGTTATTGAACTTTCTAACTTTGAACAAATCCTGTTTCCCAATCCTCTAGATCACCATTTGTTGGTCCGAATGATTGGAGATGTTTCAAAATATTTGACTAGTAGTAAAGATCTAATCATAAAAAAGATAATATAACTGATTAAAATGACCTCTTAAACATTTTGTTCCTTTGTGTTTAGCTATGTTCTTGCGGCATATGCTCATTTCCTCTGGGAAGCTGAAGACGAGGAAGATATGGTAATGCAAGGCCACATTCAAGTGCCTCTCATACAAGGAGGAACCATGACCGCTGTGAATGCCTGAATTCCTAACACAGCAGATTGCAGAATTACTGAATCAGGTTCTAATGCTGCATAGGGTCTGAAGCTGTACATAGAGATACACCATCACTATCAAAGTTTTAAACTGAGAAACTTGGTGGCCTTAGAAGTTAGTTAAGTGAGCATTTTCTAGAGAAAATGGTTGTACTTTTAATCTGTTATAGATGCCATGCCACCAGGTTTATGTTCTATATGTTTCTGCTACAATGTTTCTAATAGAAACGGCAAACTTGTAATAAATAATTGTCGCTCGATAGTTCTGAATGGATTGTAATATGATCAGTTGCTCATTTCCTCAGCTTCATAATTTATGTCTGTAATTTGTCTTGCTGATTTATCGATGGTACCAACTATCAAAATAAAACTGCCATGCCATTTTGTTTCCTTTTTGGCAGAAGAACTGCCATACCATACAGATTCATTATAAGAAATGCTGAAATGGGCTAAGATTTTTTATTTATTTTTGTATGATTTGTCTCAAAGGGGAAAATTTTATATAATTTATTAAAGTGGTTTTATTGTATTTATTTCATTTATCCTCATCTGCAAAGACTGCAATGAGACCTTGTGCCACTTCTACATGCTTTCATCACTGTTAAAACTAAAAAAGAAAATGATTGGCAGAAAATATTTAATACATCCTTGTTAAAACTTCCGGTATCGAATAAGAGCTTGCATTGATGCAAGCCATATGAAATGAGAGGAAAAACAAAAGAACAAAACCAACTTAAAAGTAAACTAGTAAATATTGATGATCTCAATTTTCAACAATTCAGTCTTCTAGAGACGACATTGTGAGTGACTTTGTTAATTTTACCTTCTTCTTTTTGCCCTTTTCGTTTCATGTTCTTATGACAAAAAATTTCCCCTGTTAAGTAATGAAAATAAAGCAGATAACCATGTTCATTTCACATTTAAATTGTTTGCTCCACAAATTGGAAGATGATGAAAGCAAAAGTACAAGAAACGGAAGCACGCTTTGGAACAATCACAAAAGGGGGATTCCCGGGTTATTTAACAGATTAGACAGGTTAGGAAAGACCATGCAAAGATTTCGCAAAGAACAACTGAGGTCAAAATTGCAAACCCATCACCTCTTGAATTAAGAATTCCAGTGTCAAGCAAACCCTTCTTAGAAAAATATGATTCACATGCCCAACATATCTAAAGCTAAACTGCCTCTACGAAATACCAGTATGTAGTTTATGCAACCAATAAAGGTTATCTGCTGACCCAAAAATTTCCTTTCCTCATTGTAAAATAATCCTAATTAGTGAACTCTGATGAATTTTGCCCGCCTCTTGATGATTGATAACCCGGGTTTGCTCTTTCTTGTCGGGGACTTGGACGATAGTAGCCATTTCCCCTTGGTCGGCTGTAGTCCTGGTCACCTCCGTCATAGCCACCTCCCCTCCCAAAACCCCGAGAGACAAAACGACCCCTCGGTGCCTCTGCTTGGTAGCTGCCCCTTCCTCTACCCCTTCCTGTTCACAACAATTCATCAAATAAAATTACAACAAGAGCATATCTTTATGTAAAGCCTGGAACATAGAGAGAAGCATAGCAAGATTTGGCTACCATAACAATTCAATCAGAAACAAAGCTCCAACATGTCTAATGCCAGTTGCAGTTACAATCTATCATACTAAGCAGTCATATTGACGAGGGTTTCTTTCATTAGATAACTAGCACAAGAAAGTGGATGAAACTAAGAATGTTGATAGTGGCCGCATACTAAATACAGCAGCATAGATTGTAGGATGAAACAGTTATGAAGTAATTCTAAAATTGCTACACAAAATAATCACAATATCACATGCAAGAACTATTAGAATATGGGAGTGGACAATTATCATGACACTAGTACGACAAAACAATAACAGATCCAACCGCTGTCGCCAAATATAGCTAGGGGCGGCTTGATCTTCCAACCAATCACAGTGAGCACACGTAGGAAGCCATTATATTACCACTATGTAAATGGCCAGGCATTGTTAAATGTAGTAACTTTTTCACTAGAGAATTTAAGACACTTATTTTACATGTTAATAAGATCACAGAACATTAATAAAGGAAACATACTTCCCACTCGAGATGGGATGTTGCTGTTTGGTCTCCGCTCTTCAATGTACACTTGTCGTCCAGCAATCTCAACACTACCAGCCTATAGAAAATAGGACAAGAAAAAATCAATAAAAGATTCAGTAAGCAGATTTGTAGGAGGAAAGGAACTCCGAATTTGCCTCCATCTCCAATTTAAATTCAATTGGTATTGTAAGGAAAGTAATCAGAATTCAAATTTTACAAACAGCACTCAAGCATTGATTTTTTAAGAGTGGACCTTGACGGCATTCTGAACACCAGTAATATCTTCAAATTCAACAAACGCATAGCAAACACCAACATCCTGCACAACAATGAAATATTTTAGCTTAATAATTTCAGACTGATATAAAATGACACATCTGGAGTGGGACCCGAGGGAACAAAAGAATAAGAAAGAAGAGCATGAACCTTGCGACTCCTAATGACCACTCCTTCAGGCTGCTTGAGTTTTCCAAAATTCACAAATTCCTCCTCAACTTCAGATGGAGATACAGTAGGCGGCAAGTTTCTTACATAAACAGACTTTATTTCGCCTAAAAGCATTCACCAAAAATAATATGAAGATTATTAAATAAAACTGTTGAAGTGCATATCAAACAGCCCATATGTTGATTTAGAGGAAAAAAGTGAACAAAACTGAGTTTTCAAAAAAAAAAAAAAAAAAAAACAAACTTATGAGCAAAACTTAATGGGTTACAAATGAAAGCCCAAAAGCTCACCTTCATCCTCTAGAGTTGCTGCCTCATCTGTTGTCTCTGCAACAGGCCTTTCGTATGTATTTGATGATGAAATGGGCTGCTGAGCAGAGGACTGAGGATGGTGATTCCACTCTGAAGCCGATAGTGCACTCCTGTTAGCTGAATGCTGGGGAGCTACAGAAGGCGCAGGTTGTCCTTTAGCAACCCGTAACTTCCAAAAAGAACCAAGCAGACAAAATTGGTCACATATAATGAGCATAAGATTTTATATATCCATAAGTATGTGTTTCTGTGAACATAATTAGTTAGTCACAGGTTCAGTGCGTACTATAGAAGCATAGGTCTGCTTTTGGGGCTCTCCAATAGGTTCCTCCACAGATGCAGACAGGTGATCTTGTACAGTATTCACTGTACTATGAAGTGAACCATTTGACTGTTCTACAACACTATCATCCAACAAATTCTCAGTTTCAACAACTTGCTGCAACCGTTGCTCTGCAAAACCATAACTTTCAACTGGACCATTTTCTTTGACAGCAGGAGCCGCGAAGTCTCTTGTCTGAATTTCTCCACCCAGCAAATAGCTAGCCACTGCAAATCACCAGTTTCATCAATTAAACTACTAAACAAAAAAACTTTTTTTATATGTTGTCATGAAACTTGACTAACTACCAAATCAAATCAAGTTACCAAGAACTTCACAAAAGGCATTTTTAGCCACAACAATTTAAACATACTATTAAAAATGACATTGAAGGCATTTTCTTATCAGATTGTAATCGTGCATAAACATGGTTTCAAAACAAGTTAACATCACTATTCAACAATTGCACAAAAAGTAGAAACCAATAAACAACACAATTGCCATTGCTAATTATGGAATTTGTTTTGTCGTCATACATAAAATTCTTTCTTTTCAAGGAATAGATTCTTGTACATAAATGCAAATATATATCCTTTCTACACTTTTCTTCTAAATAATCATATCTTTTATCCACCACTAAAATAACAGACTTGATAATGCCTACTGAAAATGGAAATCTTCAAATCAACGTAAATTATGATGCATTACAATACCTGGCTCAGGGATCGTAGTAGGAACACTTAGCTTGGCGTCAAGATTGCTCTGGGCTAATATGACCGATGGATGGTGGTGCATTAGTTCCTCATCAATGAAGTGAAATATATCGTTAAGTACAAAATAACCTTTTTCCTGAGGTGCAAGGAAAAAAGTTTGAACAAATTTCTTCCTTCCAGTGAAATTTTGTGTTTGCAGGGAGCCTGAAACCATCACAAGAACACCTCCATTCCAAGATTCCAAGGAATGTGCTGTGTTGATTTCATATCCAGTATAATTGAGCGACATAACAAGTGCATGGATTTGCTGTTGCATACACACAAAGAAAGGATTAACTTGAGTATTCAACAGAGGGGTACACCAAATGGGATACACCTTATACAGAAAGAACAAGTAGCATACAACAGCATATATAAACTATGCATGTGGCATCAAATTAATTGTTTCTAACTAAGGCAAAAATGACTGAACATTCCAAGCAATAATTGGGACAATGTGACTGTGAGTGCTAAGAGTGTGCGAAACATGACAATGTACATCAGGTTAAAATAAATATATTCATAGTTATAAAACCAAAAAAAGTTGTATTAAGAAAAAGGCCATGGGTCATTGCTCCACAGCAGGTCAATCAATAAAACTGCAAATGTGCAAGACAAGTTAAAATAGTATTTAATATTTTTGTCATTTAGAACAATTCATACTGTTTTTCTTAAGAGAAGAAAAAGAAAAGACAGCAAATATATATTGGCTGGACTCTGATCACAGACGGGTTTCTTGCTGATTGAGTCCTTTGAATGAACCTAAGAGAATCCAGGTTGAAGCAACCCAAATACTGGTTCAACTGACTGGGACAGGCTGTGATTAATAACTAAATCAATGTGGGAGATTCATGTTTTGTATCACTTAAATTCAATTCTTATCGATAACTTTCTAGCAGTAATTGCCCATCAATATATGATGGGCATGCACTACAAAAAACCGCAGATTTATAAAAGCATTCCATGGCTTGTTCTTAATGATACTATTAGTCTGTTTCCTACAAAAATTGAACATAAAAATTCATGGCCAAAAAGAAAGAATCTAGAACCCAGCAGTATACTATGAACTGCAACAAGGGCCGCTTCAAGAATAGCCAGGTATCTTATATTCGTAATAGCACACACAGAGTTATTAACAAATTAAAACAAATATTTGTGGTATACTAGACATGATTCCTAAACAAGTAACAAAATCAGAGAGATGCTATACAAATGAAATTATTAATCATCTCGGAACCATTGTTTAAACTGCAACTAACTCCAATTATCCAGTACCATCATATGATTGCTTGTTAGAAGTACCGCTTCCTGATTTTCCTCATTAGGGATAACACCTAATGAGAGTAAGGACCACTTACCTCAAATGGTTGCCATGTACAACAGAGGTCCATGAATTTACAAGTCAGAGGAGAGTGAATTGATCAAATTAATGAAAACAGAAAACTGACAGTGTTTTGTACAAAAATCAGGGATCTAAAAGAGATTATGGCCTTTATATATGGCTGAATGACAAGATGGAATCCATATTCAACCTACTAAGTTCGGATAATGGTTTAAATCAGTTAAACCTGTAACTAATAACATACTTGACCTTATGTCGGAAAAAGAAAACAAAAATGTGAAGAGTAATGCAGCCAATATCCCTATACCAAATAAGCATACATCTTTTTTTAAATTTCGCTGATCCACAAATAAGAGGTAACAAAGAAAATAAAAGAAAATGAGGCCTCCAACACGTAATTCAATGAGGTAAATATTTCAAGCATGAAAAAAAAATACAAACACTTCTCACAGCTAGATGCACAAAGAACCCTCTTCGCAACCAGTACAATCAGCTAATATACACTGATAACAAGTGTATATACGCAGGGAAACTAAATAAATTATTCACCGACCCAGTACATATAGGAACCTAAAAAAATAAATAAACAAAAACCCATAAACCCATCAAGCAGGTTACTTGAAAGTTGAAATACACATCCATACAGCTTTATTCACCCATATCAACTCATATTTATTTGTCAGAAATAGTTGAAAACGTTTAAAGGAACTTAATCATAAAACTAATGAAGAAAAAAAGACGAATAATACCAGCATTGCAGTGGCGGTCTCTCTGGTGTTGCCGTCAATACGAAGCATAGTGCTGGCGTCGGAGTAGAATTGATGAACAAGGTCTGGCTGTTGCTGAAGCACTTGGTAGTACTGCCCCACAAAGTACGTCCCAACCTAAACCATACAAACACAACGAAGATTTCACTCTCAGCGCTAGAGAAACACAGAGAGAGAGAGAGAGAGAGAGAGAGAGAGAGAGAGAGAGAGAGAGAACCTGAGCAGCAGTGACGGGAATGGCAAAGGGCGTGGCCATATTCGAAACCTCTAAAACCCTAAAACAGCAAAATCAAAAACCCTAGATCTGCAAACGCCCCCTCAAATCTGCACCAAAACCCAAAAGATAAGATTAAGCACAAATGCCAAATACATACAGACATTTACACATGTAGACAAAGAGAGAGAAGGGGGGGATCTGAGAAATGGTGGAGGCTTTAGTCTTAGAGAGAGAAAATGTATACGGAGACAGAGAGAGAGAGGAGACCTTGAGATAGATTTGGGGGAGAGGATCGATCTCTTCACTCAGTGGGTTTAGTTGTTGCTGCTTGCGGCTTTTGTTGGTAGCCGCCACCACAGAAATTGGTGACACTCACTCCACGCGGCGCACTTTAACATGGAATTGCATCACAAAAGGACCCTTTCCCCTTCGTCACTCCTTGCTAACTTACGCTTGTGATATTGGGTTGCAATCTTTTTCTTTCCTTTTTTGAAAAGGAAAATATTCTTTGCGAAGGTGCTACAAAAACTAAAGAGTTTGAATTGAATTGTATGATTTAGTTGAATTGGGTGAAATAATACGTGTTTACCAATTGTTCCCATGATTATCCAAAAGCATGGTGAAGATAGGAACCAACATAATTAGTAAGATCATGCAAAAAGGTAAGAGACAATTAGCAAGCAATCTCACAAATATTCGTCCTAACTGCTATTATAGCAATATAACACACATCATGGAAATGTTTGTCTACTAATAGTCTAATATGTTATGGTGCCCTATTGACAATCTAAATCATATAACGGCTTGGATTGTTGTTTTATATGACAAGACAGTTTGACATATTATAATATTACATTGTCAATTCAAATCACTAATAAAGTGAATTCTTATTTCAATGAATTAATTATATTGGCAATTTAGCGACATTATATTTCATATATCTAAGTAAGACCATGTGTAGATGCTATGGTCATAAACTTGTATGTTACTCTTATATTAATATATACCATCATTCTATATTTGTTATGTTGTTAAGCTGCCAATACTCATGTTAATATATTCTATTGCCACAGACACACTCGATACGGCCATTATCCGACAATCTTCCATGCTATGATGCCACATTGTTAGTCGTAATCATTAATCAGGTGGATTATTAATTGTATGTATCAATCAAGTTGGACAGTTTAGTGTGACATGGTATGCCATATAGCAAGTAAGAGAAGTTTATTATGACATGGTATGACGTTACTCTGAAATATATTCTTTAATCAGATACTTAGGGTTGTTCTGGTTGAAGATTTAGAAGTTTAGGAATTGGTATGAGATTGCATCTTCATGTTTGGTAAGTGCACTCGTAGGAATGTAATACCTAGCTCATGGTTGTAAACTTCCCATGCAAAGGAGAATTTCATACCATTGGCTCTCCTTGGCAATAATTTTCTCCCCACTTGGAAAAGCATTTAATCCACTTTTTTTTGGGAACTAAATTACCCATATTCTAATTTTTAAATAAAATATCAGTTTTTATTAAAATTGAAATAAAATAATAATAAAGGGCACTAATTGGAAAATTCAACTTTCCATTCCTAATATTGCACAAATCAAATCAAACATAGGAATGACAGAAAGTGGCATTTCTTGGTCATCATTTCGTAGTGTTTCCAAACATGGGAATGAACATGCTCCATTACCATCTCGTTGGATTAGACATGAGAGTTTCATTCACAAGAAGTTAATTCTGCGGACCAAACGAGCCCTTAGTACTAAACTATCAAGAAGTTCATTCCACGGAGTGTTATATTATTGTCAATTCGGATGATTTATAATCTAGGTGGTTGTTTAAATTTGTGATCCAAATAGATAACCTAGCCACGATACAGGTTTCCACACCTTTATATTATATTATTTTTATTTTTAACATTTTCTTTAATAAATGATATTTTTGGGTTTTAAGTGTTTCTTGATTTTAAGGAGCCAAGCAATGCTCTATTTTGACTACCGAAAGTACATGGGCAACCAAAATGATCAAATAGCTATACACTTTTATAAATGATAAAATTTGATAGTTTTTGCAATGTAGTTTAACAAATGCCATTGACTTGATGTACACAAATACTTCTTTGTATTAATTTAGCAGATCGATTAGGCAGCAAAATCACCATTATCATTGCCAAAAACAGTCATATCCTCCAGGAATTTCCGGAAGAGTCGTGGGATGAAAAAACAGAGAGTTACAAAAAACAACAAGAGATGGAAAGGGGAGCTCCAATCAAGTCACTGGTGTGAATACCTCAGCCAACATTTCCAATTAACCCTGTTTCCAAATTTACACTGTTAATGTTTATGAACGTTTCCCTTCAGCCAAGCTTACACGCAGTGCTCTTCCTTCTAGTTCCTGAGAAGCCAAGAAAACAAAACAAGGTATGGTCAGTTGTCTACCCAATACATAGAAAATGCCGGCCTCAACAAGCCATTCTTTCTTACAAGCATACTACAATTTGAAACATGTCCGCTCATTCTTCTTTTTCTTTTTCTACTGGAGGAATTATTGTTTGTGAGGGTAAGACGACGCGGTGTTACAAGTTCACACAAGTTTTCTCTCCTTATAAAGGAACAAATGTCAAATTGTGATTTGTCGTAAGTGCAAATAACTTATATGTGTAGAGGTGGATGGGACTCATAGTACCGCTCCATCGAGAGATTCTAAGGCAGTGTCCATCTCTGACTTCGTTGAGTAGCATACAAATCCATAGCCACGGGACCTTCCTGTCTCCCCATCATATAGCACCCTGGCTCCAACCACACTTCCATATTCTTGAAAAGCTTTCGTCAAGCTTTCAGATGTGACTGACCAGGATAAATTCCCTACAAAAAGCTTGAACTCAGTTTCAGGATATAGAGGTAATTTCGGTCTTGGCTTGTCCGCTAAGTTCACCCTCAAGGTTCGCCCCATGAATTCCTGAAATATCAGAATGCTTTTAGCATTAAGATTCGAGAGTAACGATACATGTACCACATTTGCTGACATCTCTCATAGATATATAATTCATGTGTTACAAGTGAGATGCATTTTCTATTGCCACGAGAGTTGTAATGAGTAAATGTGACACATAGTTTTATCGATAGGGTTTTAAGTGAAAGGCTCTTATGTAAGCATGAGAGAGAGAGAGAGAGAGAGAGAGAGAGAGAGAGAGTCTTACACGTCCATCAAGATTTTCAATGACAGCATTACAATCTTCAACAGTGCTCATCGTAACGAATGCGAATCCTCTGCTTTTTCCAGTGTCCCTATGATAGAGAACCTTTGATGAAAGGCGTCATCAGTAACAAATAGCAGAATTCAAACTTTCCCCAAAAGAAGGGAAAAACTTTGTCTGGTTACAGTATCTGGTTAATCCAACAACTTTTACAAATATATGTTCCATTTACAGTTCTCAGAGGCACATCATTAAGTGATGAGAAAGTAGTAGATGAACAAAGTTCATTGAGAGGTAAATGTCTAAAGTTAGTGGTTCAGTTTTTAATAACCCCAAAACCTAATCACCACCTATATGTTTAAGTAATTTTTCAGTTGTCTGCTACATAACTATAAATCAATTGAAAATTATGGAGTAGGTTCTTCAATTAGATCATATAATTGCTGACATTAAATGTGAGAGGATGAAGGGAAGTAGAAGCTAGGACTAGGATTTGGGAAAAGCACTTTCCCCATTTTGATGCCATGTCACATAAAAAGCTTAAACTCTAGGCAAATACATCCTGTTATATATTAAGGGTAGTGTTGTCTCGTTAAATATTTAACATGTTATGTTGTTAGATTATCAATGTGAAGAATTCACTTAATTAATCTAAAATGACAATATGGTATTAGCTAGGGTGCATCTTTAGTGCAAAATCCTATTTTATAGTAACCCGATCTAATAAATTGTGACTAATCCATAATCTAATAGAGAATGATGAACCCGTCAATCTAACGGCTAAAAGTGTTTGATCAGACTATAAATTAATAACAATATCACATCACCTACTAAACAAACTAATTAATCACAAGGAAATTAATCCTCACCTCAATCAGCTCTGGACTTCCATAGTCCTGAATTATCCCAGCAAGCTGTGCACTGTCAACGCTATAAGGAAGGTTCCCAAAGTAAAGCTTTGTGTTCAGAGCAACAGCCTCCTCACCCTCATCTCCTCCACCTGAAACTTCAGCTGCCGCTTCTCCTGCCAACTCTTCATCACCTGCGGACACCACCTGCTCCTCTGCTTTCTTTTCTTCCTGCTGCTCCTCCTCAGCCAATGAGGCCACTTGCTCAATCTCATCAGTCACCGCCACCTCTTCTTGAGCCACGGCAGTACTTACCCTCAGCACGCGAAACTTGTTCGAACCGGCATTGATCGAAAGTAGGGGTTCTATGGCACAAGGGTTTGATAGAGACGAAGATGAAAGCATCCGGGTAGGGGCCATTTTAAGGTGGAGATGATCAAGTGGGGACATTTGATTGGATGATCGTAGGCATTTGACGGTGTAGATGGAGGGTGAGAAAGATGAGCTCACGGCTGCAGCTGCAGAGGCAGCCATGGTGGCAGAGGTGGGGTTGTGGGGTTGTGAGTGAGGCAGAGGAGGTGGTGGTTATGGTAGTTTTTACAGTTAAAAAGGGGTGTGATCGATGATGAGGTACGGGGTAAGAGGAAGAGAGACCGATGGTGTAGGCTATATCTTGGCTGACGTGGGCAGATTGTGGCCAGTAAGAGTAGAAGAGATCTATTGGGGGGATAAGGTATGCCCATGTCAAATCCCCAATCTCCAATCTAGTTCTGCCCAAATAAAAATTCTAAAAGAAGAAAAAAGTTCAATTTGGATCAAACATCGGAGCTCTAATTTACCATTTTCTTGGGACCATGAGGAAAGCTTGTGGTTGATTGGTTTGGTCCATACTCCATAATTTATTATTATTATTATTATTATTTCAAAGAACAAGTATAATTTCATAAATAAATAGGTATATACAATAGATGTACAAGAAGAACACGTCCGAAATGGAGGTTCTTGCATATAATAAATTAGGAAAAATAAATCCAGCAAGATAGTGAGTAATAACTATTACAAATTCAGGCCCATACTCCATACTCATAAATGCATTTCCTATTTTCAATTTCTACATGGTTTTTTCTCCTATTTGATTATTTGTCGCGTCATTTTGAGGATTTTTTTAATGAAAAATCATTGACACATTCTTCATAGAGTACAAGACTTCAAGGTAAAAAATACATATGCATTAGTCACCTAAAAATGATGGGTATAAAATAAATCAATATTTTTGCGCTCGTAATAATTTAAATTCAGAACGTTTGATGCGGGGGGGTTAATTTAAATAAGAAAAATATGTACTTCTGGGGGTTGATACGCCGATCACGTATTGATTGGTTCAAAATCAAAATGTTTGGGCCTACGCAGGCTAGTCATATGTTGGGTATAAGATTATAATCCTTCATTAACGGGTCAAGGGCAAAGCCCAAGTTACAACGGGTCAAGTCACCATTGCATTTTTGCTTATTTCCGATCCCGCGTTGTTCGTCACAGTTGAACTAATGGAGTATGCTCACTCGAAACCTCTCTCTACGACTCACCAGATCACTCTGCACGGCGACCGCAAAACCATTTATACAAAACCAAACTGCAACTCCACACACCAATCTAAAGCCCCTCAACTCCAAAATCTCAACTTTCATGAGGGATGGCTTTGTGGAAGAAGCCCAGAAGCTGTTCGACAAAATGCCTCGAAGAAACGCCGTCACGTGGAATGCCATGATTCGCGGCTACTTTCTAAATGGGCAGTTCCAAGATGCGATTAATATATTTAGTCGGATGACTGAGCGTGATGTTTTCTCGTATAACACCATGATTACCGGGTTGATGCAATGTGGGGATGTGGATGGTGCAAGGCAAGTCTTTGACAGGATGATTTATAGAGATGTTGTCACTTGGAATTCAATGGTTTCCGGGTATATTCGTAATGGGATGATTGGTGAAGCGATACAAGTGTTTGATGGGATGCCATTGAAGGATGTGATTTCATGGAACTTGGTGGTTGGGGGTCTTGTGAATTCTGGAGAGTTTGATTTGGCTGAAAAGTATTTTAAGCGAATGAATATTCGAGATTTGGCCTCTTGGACTATAATGATTTCAGGGTTTTCTATTGCAGGACGTGTTGTTGAAGCCCGAGAACTCTTTGATGGCATGCTTGTGAGAGATGTTCAGGCTTGGAATGCTATGATCCTTGGGTATATAGAAAACGGGTATGTTGCAATTGCTGAGGGGTTGTTCCAGAAAATGCCCGAGCGGGATTTGGAATCTTGGACTCTAATGGTGAATGGGTTGGTCAAGGTTCAAAGAATTAATGATGCCTTGGAGCTTTTCATGGAGATGCCAGAGAAATGTCCAAAAACCTGGAACTCGATTATTTTTAAATTAGTAAGAAATGGGCTCACTAGAGAAGCTCATGCTTTTCTTGAGAAAAACCCTTACAAAGATGTTGTATCATGGACAAATATGATTGTTGGGTATTTGGGAATTGGAGAGGTTGGCAGTGCAATTGAACTCTTTGAATCAATGCCAACTCGAGATACAGCTGCATGGAACGCACAATATTTGGATTAAGTGAAAATGATCTTGGTGAAGAAGGTTTGAAGCTTTTCATTAGAATGAAAGAATCAGGGCCATCCCCTGACAAAAATACGTTTACTAGTGTTTTGACAATCTGTTCAGACTTACCAACCTTGCACCTTGGTAGGCAAACTCATGCACTCATAGTAAAAGCGGGATTTGATCAATTCATTGCAGTGTCCAATGCTATGGTTACCATGTACTCAAGATGTGGGAATATGGATTTTGCTTTATTGGAATTCTATTGCATGAAAAGTCATGATGTCATTTCTTGGAATTCTATAATCTGCGGATTCGCTCACCATGGGAATGGTGAAGTAGCTTTGGGGATGTTCGAACAAATGAGATCAACAGATGTTCAACCCAATCACATAACTTTTGTTGGTGTTCTGTCTGCTTGTAGCCATGCGGGGTTGGTGGACCAAGGCAGATACTACTTTCATATGATGAGATGCAAGTATTTCATTGAACCTACAACTGAGCATTATACATGTGTTGTTGATTTGTTGGGGAGATTTGGACTTATAGATGAGGCAATGAGTTTTTTAGATCAAATGAGAGCAGATGGATATGAAATTCCTGCAAGTGTCTGGGGAGCATTACTCGGAGCCTGTAGAATCCACAAGAATGTTGAGGTGGGTGAGATTGCAGGGGAGAAGGTTTTGGACATAGAGCCCGGTAATTCTGGTATATATTTGATTTTGGCAGAAATGTATTTAAGTATTGGAAGAAAAGAAGATGCGGAGAGGATTTGGACAAGAATGAAAGAGAAAGGAGTCAAGAAGCAACCTGGGTGCAGTTGGATTGAGGTTAACAACATTGGGCATGTATTTCTTTCAGGGGACAAATCCCACCCCAAATTTTGTAGGATCTATTCTGTATTAGAGTTACTGCATACAGACATTGAGGCTGAAATTGCAAAATCAAATGCTGCATCATTTCAGCATGTAAAAGTTGCATAGGTTAGGGTATTATGGCTGAGGCTTTGTTGCACATGCTTTTATATACGTATTTAGGGGTTGAACAAAAGCGAAAGAAGATCTCGGTGTAATTTTCTAATCGGATAATGAGGACTCGGGAAAGTTGGATGGTCATCATTGTCCATATAATCATGCGATGAATGTTAAGTATCAGATGCGATTGTCGATGGTCAATTGTGTTCAAGGTTCTGAAAAATTTCCCAAGGCATATAAGGATGTTGAGGCAGATTTTTGGGATAAAATTTGTAAAAGAAAAGAAGGTTCATTAATAGAGGATAAACATATGCAAATTTTTCTTCATTATGTTAGAGACAATTACAAACAAAGCACATCATGTTCTGTTGCATTAAAAAAAGAAGGAAGATCAACCTATATCTGTATAATTCACTAAAGTAGAAGCACTGATCTAGAGGCTAGTACAAAAAATGCACAGATTATCTCAGAGCTTGGTCTACAACAAAGCACATGTTCTTCCATCAGAACGGAAGATGCATCCTGCATCAGCGTGTTTCACTAACATATATACTATTTGACCTAACAAAAAGGCTAACTCTCCCCAAATATATAAACAAGTGGAGATTAGCAAGATAAAAGACTGCCGTGGAAATTATTATATTAGCCTCGTCCTCTCTCTGATGATTTGCTCCAAGTTATTTTTCAAAGTCATCAACTCTTCCAAATCATTACAAGCTTCAATGTTGATGTCCGACAAAGCCTTCAATGTGTCTCGGAAAGAGCCAGAAGTAGTGGTGGTGGAAGAGTCAACGGTTGCAATGGGCACGATTTGATCAGCGGTGGAGTCAACCGAAGGAGAGCCAATAGCGGTGGACAGAAACTCGTCAATCACAGAGTCATAGGAAGGTGAGGCAGCCTCGGTGGAGAGGAATTGATCCACCATAGAATCAACGGAAGTTGATCCAGCGTTGGTGGTGGGGAGAAATTGGTCATCCACATAGTCAAATGAAGAAGAACCGTCAGTCACAGTGGAAGAGCCATCAATGGTTTCGGAGAGGAATTGGTCGACCACTGAGTCAAAGGAAGGAGAGGCATAAGTGTAACGGCGGCCCGCTGGAGAGATTACAAGAATTGCAACGGATGAGCCGGAGAGATTTGAGAAATCTTTGGCTTTCTTGAAGAGCCCATTCCTTCTCCTTGAGAAAGTCACAAGGCGAGACTGCTTGTTTTCAATCTTCTCTATAGCAATCTTCTTCTTTCCCATCTCGTTCCTCTGAAAAACTGTACGGCACCAACTTAGCCAATGGCCTTTGAATATACGGTGCAAATCATATTGAAGCCCAATTGCATAAGAAAGAATTCTTAGGGTTTCTTCAGAAGCCCAATTACATAAGAAGCCCAACTATTTAGAAATTTAAATGCCGAATTAAGCATTTATAAAAAAAATCACAACTTAAAGCCCAACTAGGACTTTAACAAGTGGCCCAGCTAAGACTTTAGCAAGTAATACAACTAGACCTGAGAAAATAGTTGGGGTGAAGATACTTTTATAAACTAAAAAGATTTGAAGCTTTTGTTTGGAGTCGATGTGGGACTGCTGTCACGACTGTGCATGCAAGTGTTGAGCATACACTGTATAGGCCCATCACTGTGCATACACAGCATAGGCAAATTTCAATGAATAGTACAATAAAAGAAAGTAAATGGTTAATGGCATTTGTCGGTTACCGGTTACCAAATTGAAATTTGCTCAAGATATCACGTGGAACGCTCGTGGGTGTTGTGCATGGATTCATAGAATCATAGCTGACTTGAGAATAGAGATCCATTTCATCATTGACTTCCCCTCTGCTGGGAAGGGAAGCTTCATCGTAGTGATGGAACGCAGAGATGAGAGCAACACACTTCAGTTAGCAGTGTTGTCCCAAATTGCCATTTCAGCGTGCCACATATAAGTGTCATTTGCATTCTAGGTTGGTGTTCGAGTTCTAGGGGGTCGTCTCTGGCTTAAAACTGTTATCTCTGATCTTTTCCTTTCCTGAAGAGAGTTCTCATCCTTGGACTTTCTGGTTTTGTAAAAATTTCAGTTATATGGCATGGGACACACAGGGCGGGTCCTGGGTTTTCAAAGGCCCAGGGCCAAAATCTGAAGTGTGCCCTACACACATTAATCACTAATACTAGTATACTTCTTGTTTTATCAACTAAGCATTGGATTTTTTGAGAAAGTATTTATTCGAAAACATTTTTAGACTCTGAGCAATGTCTTCCATATTCCTAAATAATGAAAAAAAATGTTCAACTATGGATACCATACCAGTGAGTCAAAGAATTTCAAAAATGAAAGTCAAGCCAATATCAAAGAATTTCTTTTAAAACTCTCGTCATGGATCTTTTGTTTCAAAATTTCATATTCATCTCAATATCCTATTCCTAAAAATTATGAAAAAATATTAAATTAATTTATAATAATATAATATAACACTTATTATAATAATAAAATTTGAGGCCCCCTTGAATAATGGGCCTAGGGCAGTCGCACTGACTGCCCCTGGGCAGGGCCGGGACTGGGGACACATTGTGTATGTTTGCTTTTAACCAAGTTATAATTCTTCAGAGCTGATGGTCTTTCTGCTTTGATCCTATATTTATTTCCAATCACCATGTCATTTTATGACACAAAATGACCAAACACAAAGGTAAGCAAATAGACTGTACAAGGTGCTGATCATATTTTCAACTAGATAAACAAATGCTGCTGAAACTTCCATGCAACCTAGGATCAGGAACATGCTGCTGTTTCAAGTACTACATATCGAACTCAAAACGTTTGTCAGTTTATGGTAATTTCTCCAATCTATCAGAAAGAAACATCTTAAATATTTGGGGATTAGACAAATATGACTACATCACCCCATCACTTTGAGGGTTTCATTGGATATCAGACAATAGCTAATTATTAAGCTAGCGTCTGCCATGTTCTGTTGTATAATGAACAGCCAGCATAATAGCCAACAAACTGTCTCCCAGAACGATGTCTGTAGAACCTGGTCCAAGTGTTTGGGCGTCTTTAGTTACTGCTTCTGGGCCAGTGTTGCATGAGAATCGTGACATGCAAGATCTAGCTTACAGGTTCCTTATTCAACTAGAACCCAAAAACCCTTCAAATTATATTTCGCTATCGAACTTCTATGCCTCTTCTAGGAGGTGGGACGTTGTAGCTGAAATGAGAAGAAGAATGATGAAAGAAAGAGGTTTGAAGAAGGCACCTGGGTGCAGCTGGATAAGCATTAATTCAAAGACTCGTTGTTTCTATGTTGCTGATAAAGCACATCCTTGTTCTAATTCGATCTATCAGATGCTTGACTACCTTATCTTAGTGATGAAGGGAGCCTGCTATTCCTGATGATTTTAAACATCCAGCATAGATCTACCGACAAAGAGATATTCTCATAGAGAGAATGGCTGAGGCAGTTGTTTTCTTTATTTCAGAAGATAAGAATAAAGTGATATTAGAAAAGAACACCGAATAATTTTATTAGAAGATAAGAATTTCTATCGGAAGAGAAAGAACTGTGGAACACAACTTGCATTGATTCGAGTTTTTATTTAAACTTTTCTTTTCTGACAAAGAAAAGAAAGATACGAAAATTTATTTTATTTTTACAAAGTGGTTTTGGCAAACTATTTATCTTTTGGTTTAGTTTATTGGCCACATTTCATACATATAGACGAAAACAGTTCAGAGAAGATTTCATCGATCATCAATCTGCAAACTAAATCTGAAGGTTTAGTTGTTGTTTTCGTTTTGGCCAAGAGAGAGTAAGTAGTAGAGAGAATGGCTGAGGCAGTTGTTTCCGTTGTGCTCGAAAGTGTTAGAGACTTCACCATTCAGGAAGCCAAGTTCTTGTCTGGAGTCAGCCGTCAAGTTGAAGCTGCACAAACTGAGCTAGAATTCATGCAGGGATTCCTCAAAGATGCAGATGCAAGACAAGGACAAGATACAAGAGTCCAGATTTGTGTTGCCAGAATTAGAGATGCGGCTTATGATTTGGAAGATATTATTGAAACTTATGGCTTGAAAGTGGATTCCAAGAAGAAGAAAAGAGGCCTCAAGAATGTTCTCAAAAGATTTGCCTGCATCTTCAAGGAATGGGTTGATGTTCACAGGATTGGGAACGAAATTGAGAATATCACCACCAGAATTTCTGATTTGAGATCAAGTTTGCAGAAGTATGACATAAAGGAAACAAGAGAAAGTAGTGGTGGTGAATCTTCCTTGCAATTGCATGAGAGGCTAAGGAGAACCTATTCTCATGTTGTTGAACGTGATGTTGTTGGGTTAGAGTCCAACGTTGAAGAATTGGTTATGCATTTAGTGAAAGATGAAAACCGTCATCGAGTTGTATCTGTTTGGGGTATGGGCGGTTTAGGGAAGACCACCCTTGCAAGAAAGGTTTATCATCACAAAAAAGTAAGGCAGCATTTTCATAGTTTTGCTTGGGTCTGTGTATCTCAACGTTTTCAAGTCAGAAATGTTTGGGAAGGAATTTTAATTGAACTCATTTCTGCTACCTGGGAACAAAAACAAGAAATTAAGGACATGACAGATGATGAAATAGCAAAGAAGCTTTTCCATGTTCTGCAAGAAATGAGATGTTTGGTGATACTTGATGACATATGGAGAACCGAGGCATGGAATCTTTTGGAAATTGCATTTCCAAATGTGGAAACAGAGAGCACAATATTGCTTACTACACGGAATCAAGCAGTAGCTTCACTCCCAAATAGAAATGCTTATATCCACCAACCCCAGCCACTCAATGAGAATGAGAGTTGGGAACTACTTGAGAAGAAAGCAATACCTGCAAGGGCTGAAATCGGTATTTTCTCACCCTTGATATTTTCTTTTCCAGGTTCTTAGTTATATAGCAAGCCACATAGAAACCAGTACATTGCTTAAGACACAACTTATGTTTTGTTTTTTATTTTTCCAGTCATTGTTGGGATTACCCTTTAATTTCTTTTTTCAATTTTATTTTTCCAGTCATTGTTGGGTTACACAATTTTTTTTTTGGGGTCACTCATTTGTCAGGTAGCAAGATGGATGGTAATTTATCTTATGCAATTGCAAATAATAATCAGGACAATGCTAGCTAATTCAAAATTTTCTCCCAACCTTCTCTTCCATCCAACGATATCCCATACGTTTCCTGTGTTGGTGCAGATTTAATTTTTAAATGTTCTCCATTTGGCATGTATTAGCAAATCCAAACTTATATTAGATAAAGGATATCAATAAATTTCGGGATTTCACAATTTTAATTTTAAATCATTCGAGCAAGGAATATCCACTAAGACTGCTCACACTACAAGTCCGTATTTGAATTTTTTTTTCATCCTATTTTTCAGACTTGGGAATGTACAGAGACTTAGGAAGGAAGATGCTTCAACATTGTAAAGGTTTGCCATTAGCCATTATTGTGCTTGCCGGAGTTTTAGCCAGAAAAAACTCCATTAGAGAATGGGAGAGAGTGTTAGAGAATGTTCATGAATACATAAGTAGAGGCATCAGACAAGAAGAAGAATATGAAGGTGTATCAAGAGTGTTGGCATTGAGTTATGATGACCTACCGTATTACTTAAAACCATGTTTTTTATATTTAGGTCATTATCCTGAAGACTCTGAGTTTTTGGTGAGCGAATTGACTAAGTTATGGGTGGCAGAAGGTCTTATCTCCTTGAGACAACAAAGACATGGTTCGAGGGAAACAATGGAGGATATAGCACGTGATTGCTTAAGTGAGTTGGTGGAAAGGTGTTTGGTTCAAGTGGGAACAAGTGGCTCAACAGGAACAATTAAAGGTTGTCGAATCCATGATCTTGTACGAGACATGTGTTTGTTTAAGGCAAATGAGGAAAGCTTCCTCCAAATGCAAGAAAATACTTCTTCTGTGGCAGCCGAGGCAGAACAATTGGGGAAAATTCGAAGACTTGCAATTTACGTGGATGAGAAGGCAGATAGGTTGGTTTCTTCAAGAGATGAAACAAATGGGCACGTAAGGTCTCTATTATTCTTTGGCCTAGAAGAATGGATTCCAAAAAGTGAAAAAGGATTACTATCTCCATTGATGGATTTCAAAGTGCTTAGAGTTTTGAAGGTGGAAGGTCTTAATGAAGTAGAAGTTGAGTTGCCAAGTGAAATTGGAAATATGGTACACTTAAGGTTTCTAAGTGTGAGGTTGAGCCAAATAAAAACGCTTCCGCCATCCCTAGGTAATTTAGTATGCTTGCAAACTCTTGATTGTCGTGTTCGGAATGACAATGTGGTCGTCCCAAATGTGATAAAGAAGATGAAACAATTAAGACATTTATATTTACCTGGGGGTACAGAGCAAAGGGTAAGCTGGAGCTGTCTACTCTTGGCCATCTACAGACCTTATATAACTTTTCAAGTGAGTATTGTGATTTGAAAGATGTTGGTAGATTAACCAATCTTAGAAAACTGAGAATAAGACTGTCAAGCTCTTTGCAAAATCTGGAGGAAATCTTAAAATCTACAGGCAGTACGCTTAACCGTATCCGGTCTCTAATTTTTTGGAACACTTCTGGAACGAATAGCAGTGCAGAGCAAGCTATGCAAATAGTATCAAGCTGTCGGGGTATATACAAATTGACGCTGAAAGGGCCAATTGCAGAATTACCGAAAGAGCTCCACAACTATCCAAACCTCACCAAGTTAGTATTGTGTAATTGTGGTCTCAAGGAGGACCAAATGGGAATACTAGAGAAGCTGCCAAACCTAACAATTTTGAAGCTTGTAGGAGAAGCTTTCGAGGAGAATACAAAGATACTGGTTTTCTCTAAAGGAGGCTTTCCTTCTCTTCAATGTCTTGTTGTTTTTGACACAGACCAAATAACAGAGTGGAGAATAGAGGAAGGAGCCATGCCTCGTCTCTGTCGATTGGAAATTGGATATTGCAGGGGATTGACTACACTTCCAGATGGGCTGAGATATCTTACTAATCTCAAGGAATTAGCCATCAGAGGGATGCGTAGAGAACTCCACCGTCAAATTGAGGAAGATGGAGAGGATTTCTATACAATTCAACATGTACCTTCCCTTGTAATTGGAGAACCATCACTGATGCAATGATGGCAAGGTAATTTCTTTCCTTTAATTGTTTAATTTTAAAGCGAAATGGGTGGTTTGGTTTGTGTTGATTAGTTATAAAATGAAGCAGAGAGAGAATATTAAAGTAGAAAAGCCAACAGAATATGGGCTCCCTTGTTTAGCTATGTTTTCTTTCTCCATTTTTATTGCTTTTTGCTTCTGCTTGTCACTTGTGAGTTGTGAGTGAGAAGCTTAAAAGCCAACAGCTTAAAATTCCTTACTTTGAGGCCAAATATCTTATAATAATATTTGATTTGTTTTCTTTGTCCATTTTGATTGCTTTTTTGATTGTGCTTGTGAGTTGTGAGTGAGAAACTTTAATGTAAAAGCCAACAGGTTAAATTTCCTTATTTTATTACTTATAAACTTTAATATGATAATTCTATCGCATTCCAAAATCTTAAAATACATGACCGTTAGATTTAGATGTTCCTTTTGAAGTCAATCAAGTAAGAGTACGTTGAATATTTATGTGCATTTCAGAATCTTTGAAATGGAGAATCTTTCCATTGCTACGCGAACAACAATTAGAAAGCTCCAGTCTATATATACTCTCTTTTTTGGCATACTGGATAAACTATTACGTACAAGAGTACTAGATTGAAATGAGTGTTTTTATTTTCAAAATGTGGTACGATATTACTACTATATATATTCATTTTGGAATGCACGTTTTGACAAGTAAACTGCTGAATTTGTGTTATGGTAGCTAGCTGCAGGTAGGAACTGATTTTGAGAAAGTATGTCGAAGCTCTGCAGCAGAGGGAGCATGTTCCTGGAGATGTGGTCAAGAAATGCTCTGTGAAATCAAGAGGAGCAAAGATGTTGTCCAACAGTACATTTATATTACACAACTGAAATGATCGTATTATACTAAAATTTCCTTGGTTTTATTCAAGTACCAGTTTGTCCACACAAAAAAATGTTGGATTGAGGAGAATTAGATTTCGAATTCCTATTGAAGTTGTATATTAAACCATATGGATTGAGGGGAGTTAGATTCCAGATTTCTATTGAAAATGTTTACTAAACCATATGGAATTTGGGTTAAAGTAGATGACAAATTTTGAATTTTTAAAATTGTGTGATGATATAATGGGTATAAAAAAAAAAAAAATTCCTAATGGGTTACTTCTCCAGGAATTAGAATATCACATCCCACCCAAGAATTCAATTCCTAATTTTGTGTGAGCCCCACTTACTTTCAATTCCTTGATGTGAAGTAAACATAGGAATCCTCCATATGTTGAATTCAATCCATGATGAGAATTCCAATTCCTGATTAGTAAACACTCATGACATGTTTACTAATCCGTAATTGGATTAGAATGAATTGAATTGAGGAGGAGTTGGATTGAGGAGATTCTGATTCCTATTGAAGTTGTTTACTAAACCATATGGATTGAGGGGAGTTAGATTTTGGATTCTTATTGAAGTTATTTACTAAATCATATGAATTGAGGGAAGTTAGATTCCAGATTCTTATTGAAGTTGTTTACTAAACCATATGGAATTGGGATATGAGTGGTACTAATTACTCAAATGTCCTCATTGTTAGGTTAAAGTAGATAGCAAATTTGAAATTTTGAATATTGTGTGAGGATATAATGGGTAAACAAGATGAACTCATAATGGGTTAGTTCTCTAGGAATTATAATATCACCTCTCACCCAAGAATAATTCTTCCAAAATCAAGAATTCAATTTCTAATTTCGTGTGGGCCCCATTTAGTTTTCAATTCCTTGATGTGAAGTAAACGTAGGAATTCTCCATATACGGAATTCAATTTCTCATGAGAATTACAATTCCTAATTACTAAACACACCATCAATGTAATTCATTCAAGTAAGACACTCGATTTCGCGTAGAGCTTGGTTTTCCAGTTCTAGTGTGTCGTCCCTGGCTTGGAAGTGTTATCTCTGATCCTTTCCTTTGGAGAGTTCTCATCCTTGGACTTTATGGTTTTTGTAGAATTTTCAGTAATATGGCATGAAACACATTGTTTGTGTATGTCTGTTCTTAACGAAGTTATGATTCTTCAGAGCTGATGCTCGTTCTGCTTTGATCCTGTTTTTATTTCCGATCACCGCTCATTTTCTGAAACAAAATGACCAAACACAAGCAAATAGATTGCACAAGATGTTGATCATATTTTCAAATAGATACACTAATGCTGCTGAAACGTCCATACAACCTAGGATTTGGAACATGCTGCTGTTTCAAGTACTACATATGGTAATTTCTTCAATCTATCAGAAAGAAACATCTTAATTATTTAGGATTTAGGTGTTCCTTGGAGATCAATGGTAACAAATTCTTGGTAATGAAGACTATCATGTCCCAGAACCAAAAAGTAGGATCCAGTATTATCATCAAGTACAATATCTGTTCATCATAAGAGTATTATTCTTAGAAGGGTCCATGCCAAGTTCTTGAGAATCCATATCACGGGATCAGCTATAGATAAGTCTAAAGCACAAAGCCTGATTGCAAGAAATACCATACGGGACGAACGAGAAATTACCAGGACTTGATAAGAAAGCACATGGCATAGGGATTGAGCTGGCTCTAATATTTTGTTTACCTTCTCTTCCATTTTACTGTCCTTCGTTTCTCCTGCCAAAAAGAGAGATTCAAATGTCAAAACTGGAAGCTAAACCATACAGAAGAGACATATTTTTCTCTCTAATATGATAGATAGAAATGAGATTTGTATTGTCACTAAGCATATGATTATGTAACTAAACCTTCAGCTACAGATATTGATGGCATCAATACACTTGTGACACAAGATTTTGGAATTCTTGCAACAATGGGTGGAGAAACATCTTGGTGTTCCTCTGTAGATAAAATCCAATGTCAAATCACCCAATGACCACTAAATACTCCAGAAAAATAAAAGGATGAACAAACATTCTTTCCTAACATTAAGGAATTGCATCATTCTTTTGGAGTAAGGATTGATCATAGGAGTAAATCAATCAAACAAGCTCCAAAAACTCAATCGGAAATCAGACATTTAAACTGAGACTTCGTTTGTCTGAGGAAAACATATCACAAACTTTTATATCCCTTGTTCACACTGATTGGAATGAACAGATACGTGTAGTTACATATAACGAGGGATAACACCAATGGCCTGAGCTTCATCTACAAAGATCAAGCCACAGAGAGAGAATTAGTCTGGAAAACCAAATCCTAAACTGATAAACTGATCGCCTAAATAAATAAGAAACAGAAGTCTAATTATAATAAAGTACGTTCTTCTTCATTTCAAATGTATGGAATTTGGCATGACACACTTTCATGACCCTACCATGTATGCATAATTGCAGAGTTAAAGAGTACAGACCATTTGTATATTTTTGCGAGAGAGAGTGAGACCGACAGAGAACGTGAATTTCCATTTTCATTTATCTGGAGTAGTAGGGATTGGTCATAGGTGTAAATCAACAATACAAGATGTGATAACTCAAACTGAAATTAAACATTTAAACTGAGACTTCTTTTGTCTGAACGAAAACATATACTGAACTAATGGCCTGAGCTTCATTAACGATACAAACTTTGACCACGAATGACACAAAAAGATGCAATTTGATAGTTTCGTAAACCTCAAGGACGTTTTGTGATATTAAGCATTTAAAAAAAAAAAGGAAATAGTACAGCCGGGTAGGCTATACTCGGTTTTCTAAATAATTTAAAAAGAAATAGTATAGCCGCTCGGCTATATAGTGTTTTTTTCTAAGAAATAGTATAGCCGGACGGCTATACCCTGTCTTCCTCATTCCAAATGCAGGGAGTATCGCATGACACACTTTTCCTGATCCTCCATGTAGGTTTAATCACAGTTCTAAAGAGTACAGACCATTTGTATATTTTTGCAAGAGAGAGGCTTGATATCAACAGAGATAATGAACATCCATTTTAGTTGTCTTTTGTCTTTTTGTGTGTATGCAATTTTCATGCTCAGTATTACAAAAAAGGAATGAAGTGAAACCAAAAAGTTCCTTTACAGTTTCTTCAACTTAACAACTGCAAATCTAAGAACAATTCTAAGCATAAAACAAATGAGACAAACAAGCAAACTTTCAGAGCTCAGTTCTGTGATAGACATAGGAACATGCTGCTGTTTCAATATCGGACTCAGAACGTTTATCAGTTTATTTTATGGTAATTTCTCCAATCTATTGTCTGATACCCTAAAGAAACATCTTAAATATTTGGGGATTAGACAAATATGACTACATCACCCCATCAGTTTGAGGGGTTCATTGGATATCAGACAATAGCTAATTATTAAGCTAGCGTCTGCCATGTTCTGTTGTATACTGAACAGTCAGCATAATAGCCAACAAACTGTCTCCCAGAACGATGTCTGTACTGTAGAACCTGGTCCAAGTGTTTGGGGGTCTTTAGTTACTGCTTCTGTGTTGCATGAGAATCGTGACATGCAAGATCTAGCTTACAGGTTCCTTATTCAACTAGAACCCAAAAACCCTTCAAATTATATTTCGCTATCGAACTTCTATGTCTCTTCTAGGAGGCGGGACGTTGTAGCTGAAATGAGAAGAAGAATGATGAAAGAAAGAGGTTTGAAGAAGGCACCTGGGTGCAGCTGGATAAGCATTAATTCAAAGACTCGTTGTTTCTATGTTGCTGATAAAGCACATCCTTGTTCTAATTCGATCTATCAGATGCTTGACTACCTTATCTTAGTGATGAAGGGAGCCTGCTATTTCTGATGATTTTGAACATCCAGCATAGATCTACCGATAAAGAGATATTCTCATCAATCAATCTAAAAACCGATCTGGTTTACTTGTTTTCATTTTGGCGAAGAGAGAGTAAGTAGTAGAGAGAATGGCTGAGGCAGTTGTTTTCTTCATTTCAGAAGATAAGAATAAAGTGATATTAGAAAAGAACACCGAATAATTTTATTAGAAGATAAGAATTTCTCTCGGATGAGAAAGAACTGTGGAACACAACTTGAATTGATTCGAGTTTCTTTTCTTTTCTGACAAAGAAAAGAAAGATACGAAAATGACAAAGTGGTTTTGGCAAACTATTTATCTTTTGGTTTAGTTTATTGGCCACATTTCATACATATAAACGAAAACAGTTGAGAGAAGATTTCATCGATCATCAATCTGCAAACTAAATCTGAAGGTTTAGTTGTTGTTTTCGTTTTGGCAAAGAGAGAGTAAGCAGTAGAGAGAATGGCTGAGGCAGTTGTTTCCGTTGTGCTCGAAAGTGTCAGAGACTTCACCATTCAGGAAGCCAAGTTCTTGTCTGGAGTCAGCCGTCAAGTTGAAGCTGCACAAACTGAGCTAGAATTCATGCAGGGATTCCTCAAAGATGCAGATGCAAGACAAGGACAAGATACAAGAGTCCAGATTTGTGTTGCCAAAATTAGAGATGCGGCTTATGATTTGGAAGATATTATTGAAACTTATGGCTTGAAAGTGGATTCCAAGAAGAAGAAAAGAGGCCTCAAGAATGTTCTCAAAAGATTTGCCTGCATCTTCAAGGAATGGGTTGATGTTCACAGGATTGGGGCAGAAATTGAGAATATCACTACTAAAATTTCTGCGTTGAGATCGAATTTGCAGAGTTATAACATAAAGGAAATAAGGGACAGGGACAGCCGTGGTGGTGAATCTTCCTTGCAATTGCATGAGAGGCTAAGGAGAACCTATTCTCATGTTGTTGAACGTGATGTTGTTGGGTTAGAGTCCAACGTTGAAGAATTGGTTATGCATTTAGTGAAAGATGAAAACCGTCATCGAGTTGTATCTGTTTGGGGTATGGGAGGTTTAGGGAAGACCACCCTTGCAAGAAAGGTTTATCATCACAAAAAAGTAAGGCAGCATTTTCATAGTTTTGCTTGGGTCTGTGTATCTCAACGTTTTCAAGTCAGAAATGTTTGGGAAGGAATTTTAATTGAACTCATTTCTGCTACCTGGGAACAAAAACAAGAAATTAAGGACATGACAGATGATGAAATAGCAAAGAAGCTTTTCCATGTTCTGCAAGAAATGAGATGTTTGGTGATACTTGATGACATATGGAGAACCGAGGCATGGAATCTTTTGGAAATTGCATTTCCAAATGTGGAAACAGAGAGCACAATATTGCTTACTACACGGAATCAAGCAGTAGCTTCACTCCCAAATAGAAATGCTTATATCCACCAACCCCAGCCACTCAATGAGAATGAGAGTTGGGAACTACTTGAGAAGAAAGCAATACCTGCAAGGGCTGAAATCGGTATTTTCTCACCCTTGATATTTTCTTTTCCAGGTCCTTGGTTATATAGCAAGCCACATAGAAACCATTACATTGCATATGATATGATTGGTCATAGGGGTAAATTAACAATACAAGCTCTGATTACTCAAACTGAAATCAAACATTTAAACTGAGACTTCTTTTGTCTGAACGAAAACATATACTGAACTAATGGCCTGAGCTTCTTCAGTCATTGGTGTTTAGGACCATGAAGTGAATGGCTCTGAATTTTGGGATTGTTCAAAGAGATGGGACTAAATTGCTTTCTGGGTCTCCCTCTTGTTCTATAATCTAACGATGATGGAAAGTAGGAACGTGCAAGGAATCATTCCTCTGGTGTTTGTGCAATTTTACCACCCCATAAACTTAAAGGGCAAGACCCTTTGTGAATGTATTTTAATAATTTTAAAATAAATAGTATGGCCGCGCGGCTATACTAGGATTTTTCCTTTTATTGGAAAACGAAATAGTATAGCCACCAGATACTGCACAACTTAGCAACGATTAATATGGTCTTCGAATAAATATAAGTACTCGAAAATTAAGTAACACCCAGAAAACTACGACCAGCAATTTGAAACATCAACAGAGCCAAAAAGAAGATGAAAATGATGTCAGGAGGGTGTTTGGGAACCAAGAATTTTGAGAAATTTGAAAAAATTAGGGTTTCAGAAATCAAAATCAGGTAGCAAAAATGCAAAGACGATGAGATCGATGAATAAGATGATATCACGACATCAGAAAAACTGTAATCGACAATGCAATTGTAAACAGAAAAAAACCCAAACTTTCAACAGTATATGAGATGAAAGTAAAAAAAACCCAAAAATCAAAAGGGATTAGAACATTGATGGGAAGTTGAAAGCATACCTAAAGAAATCAAATACAAGCTCTGAAGCTCAGGCGTTGTTGCAGGGTTTTGATTCTTTTGCTTTCCTGATCTCAACTGGAATATTTATAATCGAGTTGGGAAAATCCTGTGGGTTCAGAAAATAAAAAGATAGAGATGAGAAATCAAACCACCACCGCTATCATCCGATGGAGATTAACTTGGAGAAAATAATAAGGCAGAACGCACCACCAGGAACTGCCATTGATGAACCTCAACTAGTGATGACAAAAATCCCCGTCGTACCGGGTTCCGATTTCGGGTTAAAATTGGGGACAAGTAAGGAGGTCCCTGAATTATTTTAAGGAATTTTTGTTGTTTTTATTGACACATCAACACAAAGGTGGGCGGCT